>NW_027515454.1:0-78913 GCF_048772815.1 Callospermophilus lateralis
GCTTCAACCTAGAAGAACAAAACTTGGGCATCCAAGTGGGAATGGTGTACTGATCATTACTTGAATGTATCATGATGATTGGATGAAAAAATATATGTTGAGATTTCAGGAGACTCTAGTTTTTTGAAAGTTTGGCAACCCCTTTCAATATAAGTGTTATTCGCCAGTCCCTGCATTAGGCTACATCAAGAGGAAACAAACCTTAGAGATAGAACGTAGAACTACTTTATTGTGTCAAGTATCAAGAAGCTAGCACAAACCGTGTTTGATTTAGAGTTCTAGCTGCATCTGTCAATATAGGAGAAAACAGAGTGAAACCTAGAAATTCAAACTGTTACTGCAAACGAATGCATCAACCTAGGAGAACGAAATTTGGGCATCCAAGTTTGATTGGTGTACTGCTCATTACTTGAAAGTATCATTAAAATCGGAAAAAAAAATATGTGTTGAGATTTCAGGAGACTCTAGTTTTTTGGCAGCCTAACAATGCCTCTCTTTTTTAAGTGTTATTCGCCAGTCTGTGCTGAAGGCTACATCAAGAGGAAACAAACCTTAGGGATAGAATGTAGAACTACTTTATTGTGTCAAGTTTCAAGAAGCTAGCCCAAACCGTGTATGATTTAGAGTTTGAACTACATTTGTCAATATAGGAGAAAACAGAGTGAAACCTAAAAATTCAAACTGTTACTGCAAACGAATGCTTCAACGTAGGAGAATGAAACTTGAGCATCCAAGTGGGATTGGTGTACTGATCATTACTTGAAAGTATCATGAAGATGGGATGAAAAAATATATGTTGAGATTTCAGAAGACTCTAGTTTTTGGAAGTTTGTCAACTCCTTTCAATAAAAGTGTTATTCGCCAGTCCCTGCATTAGGCTACATCAAGAGGAAACAAACCTTAGAGATAGAACTTAGAACTACAGTATTTTGTCAAGTTTCAAGAAGCTAGTACAAACCGTGTTTGATTTAGAGTTCGAACTGCATCTGTCAATATAGGACAAAACAGAGTGAAACCTAAAAATTCAAACTGTTACTGCAAACAAATGCTTCAACCTAGGAGAACGAAACTTGGGCATCCAAGTTTGATTGGTGCACTGCTCATTACTTGAAAGTATCATGAAGGTCAGAAGAAAATATATATGATGAGATTTCAGGAGACTGTAGTTTTTTGGCAGCCTAACAACACCTTTCATTGAATGTGTTATTCGCCAGTCTCTGCTTAAGGCTACATCAAGAGGAAACAAACCTTAGGGATAGAACGTAGAACTACTTTATTGTGTCATGTTTCAAGAAGCTAGCACAAACCGTGTTTGATTTAGAGTTCTAGCTGCATCTGTCCATATAGGAGAAAACAGAGTGAAACCTAAAAATTCAAACTGTTCCTGCAAACGAATGCTTCAACCTAGAAGAAAAAAACTTGGGCATCCAAGTGGGAATAGTGTACTGATCATTACTTGAACGAATCATGAAGATTGGATGAAAAAATATATGTTGAGATTTCAGAAGACTCTAGTTTTTGGAAGTTTGGCAACCCCTTTCAATAAAAGTGTTATTCGCCAGTCCTTGCATTAGGCTACCTCAAGAGGAAACAAACCTTAGAGATAGAACGTAGAACTACAGTATTTTGTCAAGTTTCAAGAAGCTAGCACAAACCGTGTTTGATTTAGAGTTAGAACTGCATCTGTCAATATAGGAGAAAACAGAGTGAAACCTAAAAATTCAAACTGTTCCTGCAAACGAAGGCTTCAACCTAAAAGAACAAAACTTGGGCATCCAAGTTGGAATGGTGTACTGATCATTACTTGAATGTATCATGAAGTTTGGATGAAAAAATATATGTTGAGATTTCAGGAGACTCTAGTTTTTTGAAAGTTTGGCAACCACTTTCAATATAAGTGTTATTCGCCAGTCAATGCATTAGGCTAAATCAAGAGGAAACAAACCTTAGAGATAGAACGTAGAACTACTTTATTGTGTCAAGTTTCAAGAAGCTAGCACAAACCTTGTTTGATTTAGAGATCTAGATGCGTCTGTCAATATAGGAGAAAACAGATTGAAACCTAGAAATTCAAACTGTTACTGCAAACGAATGCATCAACCTAGGAGAACGAAACTTGGGCATCCAAGTTTGATTGGTGTACTGCTCATTACTTGAAAGTATCATTAAGGTCGGAAAAAAAATATGTGTTGAGATTTCAGGAGACTCTAGTTTTTTGGCAGCCTAACAACGCCTTTCATTGAAAGTGTTATTCGCCAGTCTGTGCTGAAGGCTACATCAAGAGGAAACAAACATTAGGGATAGAATGTAGAACTACTTTATTGTGTCAAGTTTCAAGAAGCTAGCCCATACCGTGTATGATTAAGAGTTTGAACTACATTTGTCAATATTGGAGAAAACAGAGTGAAACCTAAAAATTCAAACTGTTACTGCAAACGAATGCTTCAACATAGGAGAATGAAACGTGAGCATCCAAGTGGGATTGGTGTACTGATCATTACTTGAAAGTATCATGAAGATTGGATGAAAAAATATATGTTGAGATTTCAGAAGACTCTAGTTTTTGGAAGTTTGGCCACCCCTTTCAATAAAAGTGTTATTCGCCAGTCCCTGCATTAGGCAACATCAAGAGGAAACAACCCTTAGAGATAGAACGTAGAACTACAGTATTTTGTCAAGTTTCAAGAAGCTAGCACAAACCGTGTTTGATTTAGAGTTCGAACTGCATTTGTCAATATAGGACAAAACAGAGTGAAACCTAAAAATTCAAACTGTTCCTCCAAACGAATGCTTCAACCTAGGAGAACAAAACTTGGGCATCCAAGTTTGATTGGTGCACTGTTCATTACTTGAAAGTATCATGAATGTCGGAAGAAAAAATATATGATGAGATTTCAGGAGACTGTAGTTTTTTGGCAGCCTAACAACGCCTTTCATTGAATGTGTTATTCGCCAGTCTCTGCTTAAGGCTACATCAAGAGGAAACAAACCTTAGGGATAGAACGTAGAACTACTTTATTGTGTCATGTTTCAAGTAGCTAGCACAAACCGTGTTTCATTTAAAGTTCTAACTGCATCTGTCAATATAGGAGAAAACAGAGTGAAACCTAAAAATTCAAACTGTTCCTGCAAACGAATGCTTCAACCTAGAAGAACAAAACTTGGGCATCCAAGTGGGAATGGTGTACTGATCATTACTTGAATGTATCATGAAGATTGGATGAAAAAATATATGTTGAGATTTCAGGAGACTCTAGTTTATTGAAAGCTTGGCAACCCCTTTCAATATAAGTGTATTTCGCCAGTCCCTAATTTAGGCTACATCAAGAGGAAACAAACCTTAGAGATAGAACGTAGAACTACTTTATTGTGTCAAGTTTCAAGAAGCTAGCACAAACCGTGTTTGATTTAGAGTTCTAGCTGCATCTGTCAATATAGGAGAAAACAGAGTGAAACCTAGAAATTCAAACTGTTACTGCAAACGAATGCATCAACCTAGGAGAACGAAACTTGGGCATCCAAGTTTGATTGGTGTACTGCTCATTACTTGAAAGTATCATTAAGGTCGGAAAAAAAATATGTGTTGAGATTTCAGGAGACTCTAGTTTTTTCGCAGCCTACCAACGCCTTTCATTGAAAGTGTTATTCACCAGTCTGTGCGGAAGACTACATCAAGAGGAAACAAACCTTAGGGATAGAATGTAGAACTACTTTATTGTGTCAAGATTCAAGAAGCTAGCACTAACCGGGTTTGATTTAGAGTTCTAGCTGCATCTGTCAATATAGGAGAAAACAGAGTGAAACCTAAAAATTCAAACTGTTACTTCAAACGAATGCTTCAACGTAGGAGAATGAAACTTGAGCATCCAAGTGGCATTGGTGTACTGATCATTTCTTGAAAGTATCATGAAGGTCGGAAGAAAAAATATATGATGAGATTTCAGGGGACTGTAGTTTTTTGGCAGCCTAACAACGCCTCTCATTGAATGTGTTATTCGCCAATCTCTGCGTAAGGCTACATCAAGAGGAAACAAACCTTAAGGATAGAACGTAGAACTACTTTATTGTGTCATGTTTCAAATAGCTAGCACAAACCGTGTTTGATGTAAAGTTCTAACTGCATCTGTCAATATAGGAGAAAACAGAGTGAAACCTAAAAATTCAAACTGTTCCTGCAAACGAATGCTTCAACCTAGAAGAACAAAACTTGGGCATCCAAGTGGGAATGGTGTACTGATCATTACTTGAATGTATCATGATGATTGGATGAAAAAATATATGTTGAGATTTCAGGAGACTCTAGTTTTTTGAAAGTTTGGCAACCCCTTTCAATATAAGTGTTATTCGCCAGTCCCTGCATTAGGCTACATCAAGAGGAAACAAACCTTAGGGATAGAACGTAGAACTACATTATTGTGTCAAGTATCAAGAAGCTAGCACAAACCGTGTTTGATTTAGAGTTCTAGCTGCATCTGTCAATATAGGAGAAAACAGAGTGAAACCTAGAAATTCAAACTGTTACTGCAAACGAATGCATCAACCTAGGAGAACGAAATTTGGGCATCCAAGTTTGATTGGTGTACTGCTCATTACTTGAAAGTATCATTAAAATCGGAAAAAAAATATGTGTTGAGATTTCAGGAGACTCTAGTTTTTTGGCAGCCTAACAACGCCTCTCTTTTTTAAGTGTTATTCGCCAGTCTGTGCTGAAGGCTACATCAAGAGGAAACAAACCTTAGGGATAGAATGTAGAACTACTTTATTGTGTCAAGTTTCAAGAAGCTAGCCCAAACCGTGTATGATTTAGAGTTTGAACTACATTTGTCAATATAGGAGAAAACAGAGTGAAACCTAAAAATTCAAACTGTTACTGCAAACGAATGCTTCAACGTAGGAGAATGAAACTTGAGCATCCAAGTGGGATTGGTGTACTGATCATTACTTGAAAGTATCATGAAGATGGGATGAAAAAATATATGTTGAGATTTCAGAAGACTCTAGTTTTTGGAAGTTTGTCAACTCCTTTCAATAAAAGTGTTATTCGCCAGTCCCTGCATTAGGCTACATCAAGAGGAAACAAACCTTAGAGATAGAACTTAGAACTACAGTATTTTGTCAAGTTTCAAGAAGCTAGTACAAACCGTGTTTGATTTAGAGTTCGAACTGCATCTGTCAATATAGGACAAAACAGAGTGAAACCTAAAAATTCAAACTGTTACTGCAAACAAATGCTTCAACCTAGGAGAACGAAACTTGGGCATCCAAGTTTGATTGGTGCACGGCTCATTACTTGAAAGTATCATGAAGGTCGGAAGAAAATATATATGATGAGATTTCAGGAGACTGTAGTTTTTTGGCAGCCTAACAACACCTTTCATTGAATGTGTTATTCGCCAGTCTCTGCTTAAGGCTACATCAAGAGGAAACAAACCTTAGGGATAGAACGTATAACTACTTTATTGTGTCATGTTTCAAGAAGCTAGCACAAACCGTGTTTGATTTAGAGTTCTAGCTGCATCTGTCCATATAGGAGAAAACAGAGTGAAACCTAAAAATTCAAACTGTTCCTGCAAACGAATGCTTCAACCTAGAAGAAAAAAACTTGGGCATCCAAGTGGGAATAGTGTACTGATCATTACTTGAACGAATCATGAAGATTGGATGAAAAAATATATGTTGAGATTTCAGAAGACTCTAGTTTTTGGAAGTTTGGCAACCCCTTTCAATAAAAGTGTTATTCGCCAGTCCTTGCATTAGGCTACCTCAAGAGGAAACAAACCTTAGAGATAGAACGTAGAACTACAGTATTTTGTCAAGTTTCAAGAAGCTAGCACAAACCGTGTTTGATTTAGAGTTAGAACTGCATCTGTCAATATAGGAGAAAACAGAGTGAAACCTAAAAATTCAAACTGTTCCTGCAAACGAAGGCTTCAACCTAAAAGAACAAAACTTGGGCATCCAAGTTGGAATGGTGTACTGATCATTACTTGAATGTATCATGAAGTTTGGATGAAAAAATATATGTTGAGATTTCAGGAGACTCTAGTTTTTTGAAAGTTTGGCAACCACTTTCAATATAAGTGTTATTCGCCAGTCAATGCATTAGGCTAAATCAAGAGGAAACAAACCTTAGAGATAGAACGTAGAACTACTTTATTGTGTCAAGTTTCAAGAAGCTAGCACAAACCTTGTTTGATTTAGAGATCTAGATGCGTCTGTCAATATAGGAGAAAACAGATTGAAACCTAGAAATTCAAACTGTTACTGCAAACGAATGCATCAACCTAGGAGAACGAAACTTGGGCATCCAAGTTTGATTGGGGTACTGCTCATTACTTGAAAGTATCATTAAGGTCGGAAAAAAAATATGTGTTGAGATTTCAGGAGACTCTAGTTTTTTGGCAGCCTAACAACGCCTTTCATTGAAAGTGTTATTCGCCAGTCTGTGCTGAAGGCTACATCAAGAGGAAACAAACATTAGGGATAGAATGTAGAACTACTTTATTGTGTCAAGTTTCAAGAAGCTAGCCCATACCGTGTATGATTAAGAGTTTGAACTACATTTGTCAATATTGGAGAAAACAGAGTGAAACCTAAAAATTCAAACTGTTACTGCAAACGAATGCTTCAACATAGGAGAATGAAACGTGAGCATCCAAGTGGGATTGGTGTACTGATCATTACTTGAAAGTATCATGAAGATTGGATGAAAAAATATATGTTGAGATTTCAGAAGACTCTAGTTTTTGGAAGTTTGGCCACCCCTTTCAATAAAAGTGTTATTCGCCAGTCCCTGCATTAGGCAACATCAAGAGGAAACAACCCTTAGAGATAGAACGTAGAACTACAGTATTTTGTCAAGTTTCAAGAAGCTAGCACAAACCGTGTTTGATTTAGAGTTCGAACTGCATTTGTCAATATAGGACAAAACAGAGTGAAACCTAAAAATTCAAACTGTTCCTCCAAACGAATGCTTCAACCTAGGAGAACAAAACTTGGGCATCCAAGTTTGATTGGTGCACTGTTCATTACTTGAAAGTATCATGAATGTCGGAAGAAAAAATATATGATGAGATTTCAGGAGACTGTAGTTTTTTGGCAGCCTAACAACGCCTTTCATTGAATGTGTTATTCGCCAGTCTCTGCTTAAGGCTACATCAAGAGGAAACAAACCTTAGGGATAGAACGTAGAACTACTTTATTGTGTCATGTTTCAAGTAGCTAGCACAAACCGTGTTTCATTTAAAGTTCTAACTGCATCTGTCAATATAGGAGAAAACAGAGTGAAACCTAAAAATTCAAACTGTTCCTGCAAACGAATGCTTCAACCTAGAAGAACAAAACTTGGGCATCCAAGTGGGAATGGTGTACTGATCATTACTTGAATGTATCATGAAGATTGGATGAAAAAATATATGTTGAGATTTCAGGAGACTCTAGTTTATTGAAAGCTTGGCAACCCCTTTCAATATAAGTGTATTTCGCCAGTCCCTAATTTAGGCTACATCAAGAGGAAACAAACCTTAGAGATAGAACGTAGAACTACTTTATTGTGTCAAGTTTCAAGAAGCTAGCACAAACCGTGTTTGATTTAGAGTTCTAGCTGCATCTGTCAATATAGGAGAAAACAGAGTGAAACCTAGAAATTCAAACTGTTACTGCAAACGAATGCATCAACCTAGGAGAACGAAACTTGGGCATCCAAGTTTGATTGGTGTACTGCTCATTACTTGAAAGTATCATTAAGGTCGGAAAAAAAATATGTGTTGAGATTTCAGGAGACTCTAGTTTTTTCGCAGCCTACCAACGCCTTTCATTGAAAGTGTTATTCACCAGTCTGTGCGGAAGACTACATCAAGAGGAAACAAACCTTAGGGATAGAATGTAGAACTACTTTATTGTGTCAAGATTCAAGAAGCTAGCACTAACCGGGTTTGATTTAGAGTTCTAGCTGCATCTGTCAATATAGGAGAAAACAGAGTGAAACCTAAAAATTCAAACTGTTACTTCAAACGAATGCTTCAACGTAGGAGAATGAAACTTGAGCATCCAAGTGGCATTGGTGTACTGATCATTTCTTGAAAGTATCATGAAGGTCGGAAGAAAAAATATATGATGAGATTTCAGGGGACTGTAGTTTTTTGGCAGCCTAACAACGCCTCTCATTGAATGTGTTATTCGCCAATCTCTGCGTAAGGCTACATCAAGAGGAAACAAACCTTAAGGATAGAACGTAGAACTACTTTATTGTGTCATGTTTCAAATAGCTAGCACAAACCGTGTTTGATGTAAAGTTCTAACTGCATCTGTCAATATAGGAGAAAACAGAGTGAAACCTAAAAATTCAAACTGTTCCTGCAAACGAATGCTTCAACCTAGAAGAACAAAACTTGGGCATCCAAGTGGGAATGGTGTACTGATCATTACTTGAATGTATCATGATGATTGGATGAAAAAATATATGTTGAGATTTCAGGAGACTCTAGTTTTTTGAAAGTTTGGCAACCCCTTTCAATATAAGTGTTATTCGCCAGTCCCTGCATTAGGCTACATCAAGAGGAAACAAACCTTAGGGATAGAACGTAGAACTACTTTATTGTGTCATGTTTCAAGTAGCTAGCACAAACCGTGTTTCATTTAAAGTTCTAACTGCATCTGTCAATATAGGAGAAAACAGAGTGAAACCTAAAAATTCAAACTGTTCCTGCAAACGAATGCTTCAACCTAGAAGAACAAAACTTGGGCATCCAAGTGGGAATGGTGTACTGATCATTACTTGAATGTATCATGAAGATTGGATGAAAAAATATATGTTGAGATTTCAGGAGACTCTAGTTTATTGAAAGCTTGGCAACCCCTTTCAATATAAGTGTATTTCGCCAGTCCCTAATTTAGGCTACATCAAGAGGAAACAAACCTTAGAGATAGAACGTAGAACTACTTTATTGTGTCAAGTTTCAAGAAGCTAGCACAAACCGTGTTTGATTTAGAGTTCTAGCTGCATCTGTCAATATAGGAGAAAACAGAGTGAAACCTAGAAATTCAAACTGTTACTGCAAACGAACGCATCAACCTAGGAGAACGAAACTTGGGCATCCAAGTTTGATTGGTGTACTGCTCATTACTTGAAAGTATCATTAAGGTCGGAAAAAAAATATGTGTTGAGATTTCAGGAGACTCTAGTTTTTTCGCAGCCTACCAACGCCTTTCATTGAAAGTGTTATTCACCAGTCTGTGCGGAAGACTACATCAAGAGGAAACAAACCTTAGGGATAGAATGTAGAACTACTTTATTGTGTCAAGATTCAAGAAGCTAGCACTAACCGGGTTTGATTTAGAGTTCTAGCTGCATCTGTCAATATAGGAGAAAACAGAGTGAATCCTAAAAATTCAAACTGTTACTTCAAACGAATGCTTCAACGTAGGAGAATGAAACTTGAGCATCCAAGTGGCATTGGTGTACTGATCATTTCTTGAAAGTATCATGAAGGTCGGAAGAAAAAATATATGATGAGATTTCAGGGGACTGTAGTTTTTTGGCAGCCTAACAACGCCTCTCATTGAATGTGTTATTCGCCAATCTCTGCGTAAGGCTACATCAAGAGGAAACAAACCTTAAGGATAGAACGTAGAACTACTTTATTGTGTCATGTTTCAAATAGCTAGCACAAACCGTGTTTGATGTAAAGTTCTAACTGCATCTGTCAATATAGGAGAAAACAGAGTGAAACCTAAAAATTCAAACTGTTCCTGCAAACGAATGCTTCAACCTAGAAGAACAAAACTTGGGCATCCAAGTGGGAATGGTGTACTGATCATTACTTGAATGTATCATGATGATTGGATGAAAAAATATATGTTGAGATTTCAGGAGACTCTAGTTTTTTGAAAGTTTGGCAACCCCTTTCAATATAAGTGTTATTCGCCAGTCCCTGCATTAGGCTACATCAAGAGGAAACAAACCTTAGAGATAGAACGTAGAACTACTTTATTGTGTCAAGTATCAAGAAGCTAGCACAAACCGTGTTTGATTTAGAGTTCTAGCTGCATCTGTCAATATAGGAGAAAACAGAGTGAAACCTAGAAATTCAAACTGTTACTGCAAACGAATGCATCAACCTAGGAGAACGAAATTTGGGCATCCAAGTTTGATTGGTGTACTGCTCATTACTTGAAAGTATCATTAAAATCGGAAAAAAAATATGTGTTGAGATTTCAGGAGACTCTAGTTTTTTGGCAGCCTAACAACGCCTCTCTTTTTTAAGTGTTATTCGCCAGTCTGTGCTGAAGGCTACATCAAGAGGAAACAAACCTTAGGGATAGAATGTAGAACTACTTTATTGTGTCAAGTTTCAAGAAGCTAGCCCAAACCGTGTATGATTTAGAGTTTGAACTACATTTGTCAATATAGGAGAAAACAGAGTGAAACCTAAAAATTCAAACTGTTACTGCAAACGAATGCTTCAACGTAGGAGAATGAAACTTGAGCATCCAAGTGGGATTGGTGTACTGATCATTACTTGAAAGTATCATGAAGATGGGATGAAAAAATATATGTTGAGATTTCAGAAGACTCTAGTTTTTGGAAGTTTGTCAACTCCTTTCAATAAAAGTGTTATTCGCCAGTCCCTGCATTAGGCTACATCAAGAGGAAACAAACCTTAGAGATAGAACTTAGAACTACAGTATTTTGTCAAGTTTCAAGAAGCTAGTACAAACCGTGTTTGATTTAGAGTTCGAACTGCATCTGTCAATATAGGACAAAACAGAGTGAAACCTAAAAATTCAAACTGTTACTGCAAACAAATGCTTCAACCTAGGAGAACGAAACTTGGGCATCCAAGTTTGATTGGTGCACGGCTCATTACTTGAAAGTATCATGAAGGTCGGAAGAAAATATATATGATGAGATTTCAGGAGACTGTAGTTTTTTGGCAGCCTAACAACACCTTTCATTGAATGTGTTATTCGCCAGTCTCTGCTTAAGGCTACATCAAGAGGAAACAAACCTTAGGGATAGAACGTAGAACTACTTTATTGTGTCATGTTTCAAGAAGCTAGCACAAACCGTGTTTGATTTAGAGTTCTAGCTGCATCTGTCCATATAGGAGAAAACAGAGTGAAACCTAAAAATTCAAACTGTTCCTGCAAACGAATGCTTCAACCTAGAAGAAAAAAACTTGGGCATCCAAGTGGGAATAGTGTACTGATCATTACTTGAACGAATCATGAAGATTGGATGAAAAAATATATGTTGAGATTTCAGAAGACTCTAGTTTTTGGAAGTTTGGCAACCCCTTTCAATAAAAGTGTTATTCGCCAGTCCTTGCATTAGGCTACCTCAAGAGGAAACAAACCTTAGAGATAGAACGTAGAACTACAGTATTTTGTCAAGTTTGAAGAAGCTAGCACAAACCGTGTTTGATTTAGAGTTAGAACTGCATCTGTCAATATAGGAGAAAACAGAGTGAAACCTAAAAATTCAAACTGTTCCTGCAAACGAAGGCTTCAACCTAAAAGAACAAAACTTGGGCATCCAAGTTGGAATGGTGTACTGATCATTACTTGAATGTATCATGAAGTTTGGATGAAAAAATATATGTTGAGATTTCAGGAGACTCTAGTTTTTTGAAAGTTTGGCAACCCCTTTCAATATAAGTGTTATTCGCCATTCAATGCATTAGGCTAAATCAAGAGGAAACAAACCTTAGAGATAGAACGTAGAACTACTTTATTGTGTCAAGTTTCAAGAAGCTAGCACAAACCTTGTTTGATTTAGAGATCTAGCTGCGTCTGTCAATATAGGAGAAAACAGATTGAAACCTAGAAATTCAAACTGTTACTGCAAACGAATGCATCAACCTAGGAGAACGAAACTTGGGCATCCAAGTTTGATTGGTGTACTGCTCATTACTTGAAAGTATCATTAAGGTGGGAAAAAAAATATGTGTTGAGATTTCAGGAGACTCTAGTTTTTTGGCAGCCTAACAATGCCTTTCATTGAAAGTGTTATTCGCCAGTCTGTGCTGAAGGCTACATCAAGAGGAAACAAACATTAGGGATAGAATGTAGAACTACTTTATTGTGTCAAGTTTCAAGAAGCTAGCCCATACCGTGTATGATTTAGAGTTTGAACTACATTTGTCAATATTGGAGAAAACAGAGTGAAACCTAAAAATTCAAACTGTTACTGCAAACGAATGCTTCAACATAGGAGAATGAAACGTGAGCATCCAAGTGGGATTGGTGTACTGATCATTACTTGAACGTATCATGAAGATTGGATGAAAAAATATATGTTGAGATTTCAGAAGACTCTAGTTTTTGGAAGTTTGGCCACCCCTTTCAATAAAAGTGTTATTCGCCAGTCCCTGCATTAGGCAACATCAAGAGGAAACAACCCTTAGAGATAGAACGTAGAACTACAGTATTTTGTCAAGTTTCAAGAAGCTAGCACAAACCGTGTTTGATTTAGAGTTCGAACTGCATTTGTCAATATAGGACAAAACAGAGTGAAACCTAAAAATTCAAACTGTTCCTCCAAACGAATGCTTCAACCTAGGAGAACAAAACTTGGGCATCCAAGTTTGATTGGTGCACTGTTCATTACTTGAAAGTATCATGAATGTCGGAAGAAAAAATATATGATGAGATTTCAGGAGACTGTAGTTTTTTGGCAGCCTAACAACGCCTTTCATTGAATGTGTTATTCGCCAGTCTCTGCTTAAGGCTACATCAAGAAGAAAAAAACCTTAGGGATAGAACGTAGAACTACTTTATTGTGTCAAGTTTCAAGAAGCTAGCCCAAACCGTGTATGATTTAGAGTTTGAACTACATTTGTCAATATAGGAGAAAACAGAGTGAAACCTAAAAATTCAAACTGTTCCTGCAAACGAATGCTTCAACCTAGAAGAACAAAACTTGGGCATCCAAGTGGGAATGGTGTACTGATCATTACTTGAATGTATCATGAAGATTGGATGAAAAAATATATGTTGAGATTTCAGGAGACTCTAGTTTTTTGAAAGTTTGGCAACCCCTTTCAATATAAGTGTTATTCGCCAGTCCCTGCTTTAGGCTACATCAAGAGGAAACAAACCTTTGAGATAGAACGTAGAACTACTTAATTGTGTCAAGTATCAAAAAGCTAGCACAAACCGTGTTTGATTTAGAGTTCTAGCTGCATCTGTCAATATAGGAGAAAACAGAGTGAAACCTAGAAATTCAAACTGTTACTGCAAACGAATGCATCAACCTAGGAGAACGAAACTTGGGCATCCAAGTTTGATTGGTGTACTGCTCATTACTTGAAAGTATCATTAAGGTCGTAAAAAAATATGTGTTGAGATTTCAGGAGACTCTAGTTTTTTGGCAGCCTAACAAAGCCTTTCATTGAATGTGTTATTCGCCAGTCTGTGCTGAAGGCTACATCAAGAGGAAACAAACCTTAGGGATAGAATGTAGAACTACTTTATTGTGTCAAGTTTCAAGAAGCTAGCCGAAATCGTGTATGATTTAGAGTTTGAACTACATTGGCCAATATAGGAGAAAACAGAGTGAAACCTAAAAATTCAAACTGTTCCTGCAAATGAATGCTTCAACGTAGGAGAATGAAACTTGAGCATCCAAGTGGGATTGGTGTACTGATCATTACTTGAAAGTATCATGAAGATTGGATGAAAAAAATATATGTTGAGATTTCAGAAGAATCTAGTTTTTGGAAGTTTGGCAACCCCTTTCAATAAAAGTGTTATTCGCCAGTCCCTGCATTAGGCTACATCAAGAGGAAACAAACCTTAGAGATAGAACGTAGAACTACAGTATTTTGTCAAGTTTCAAGAAGCTAGCACAAACCGTGTTTGATTTAGAGTTCGAACTGCATCTGTCAATATAGGACAAAACAGAGTGAAACCTAGAAATTCAAACTGTTACTGCATACGAATGCATCAACCTAGGAGAACGAAACTTGGGCATCCAAGTTTGATTGGTGTACTGCTCGTTACTTGAATGTATCATTAAGGTCGGAAAAAAAATATGTGTTGAGATTTCAGGAGACTCTAGTTTTTTGGCAGCCTAACAACGCCTTTCATTGAAAGTGTTATTCGCCAGTCTGTGCTGAAGGCTACATCAAGAGGAAACAAACCTTAGGGATAGAATGTAGAACTACTTTATTGTGTCAAGTTTCAAGAAGCTAGCCCAAACCGTGTATGATTTAGAGTTTGAACTACATTTGTCAATATAGGAGAAAACAGAGTGAAACCTAAAAATTCAAACTGTTCCTGCAAACGAATGCTTCAAAGTAGGAGAATGAAACTTGAGCATCCAAGTGGGATTGGTGTACTGATCATTACTTGAAAGTATCATGAAGATTGGATGAAAAAATATATGTTGAGATTTCAGAAGACTCTAGTTTTTGGAAGTTTGGCAACCCCTTTCAATAAAAGTGTTATTCGCCAGTCCCTGCATCAGGCTACAGCAAGAGGAAACAAACCTTAGAGATAGAGCGTAGAACTACAGTATTTTGTCAAGTTTCAAGAAGCTAGCACAAACCGTGTTTGATTTAGAGTTCGAACTGCATCTGTCAATATAGGACAAAACAGAGTGAAACCTAAAAATTCAAACTGTTACTGCAGACGAATGCTTCAACCTAGGAGAACGAAACTTGGGCATCCAAGTGGGAATGGTGTACTGATCATTACTTGAATGTATCATGAAGACTGGATGAAAAAATATATGTTGAGATTTCAGGAGACTGTAGTTTTTTGAAAGTTTGGCAACCCCTTTCAATATAAGTGTTATTCGCCAGTCCCTGATTTAGGCTACATCAAGAGGAAACAAACCTTAGAGATAGAACGTAGAACTACTTTATTGTGTCAAGTTTCAAGAAGCTAGCACAAACCGTGTTTGATGTAGAGTTCTAGCTGCCTCTGTCAATATAGGAAAAAACACAGTGAAACCTAGAAATTCAAACTGTTACTGCAAACGAATTCATCAACCTACGAGAACGAAACTTGGGCATCCAATTTTGATTGGTGTACTGCTCATTACTTGAAAGTATCATTAAGGTCGGAAAAAAAATATGTGTTGAGATTTCAGGAGACTCTAGTTTTTTGGCAGCCTAACAACGCCTTTCATTGTAAGTGTAATTCGCCAGTCTGTGCTGAATGCTACATCAAGAGGAAACAAACCTTAGGGATAGAATGTAGAACTACTTTATTGTGTCAAGTTTCAAGAAGCTAGCACAAACCGTGTTTGATTTAGAGTTCGAACTGCATCTGTCAATATAGGACAAAACAGAGTGAAACCTAAAAATTCAAACTGTTCCTGCAAACGAATGCTTCATCCTAGAAGAACAAAACTTGGGCATCCAAGTGGGAATGGTGCACTGATCATTACTTGAATGTATCATGAAGATTGGATGAAAAAATATATGTTGAGATTTCAGAAGACTCTAGTTTTTGGAAGTTTGGCAACCCCTTTCAATAAAAGTGTTATTCGACAGTCCCTGCATTAGGCTACATCAAGAGGAAACAAACCTTAGAGATAGAACGTAGAAGTACAGTATTTTGTCAAGTTTCAAGAAGCTAGCACAAACCGTGTTTGATTTAGAGTTCGAACTGCATCTGTCAATATAGGACAAAACAGAGTGAAACCTAAAAATTCAAACTGTTACTGCAAACGAATGCTTCTACCTAGGAGAACGAAACTTGGGCATCCAAGTTTGATTGGTGCACTGATCATTACTTGAAAGTATCATGAAGGTCGGAAGAAAAAATATATGATGAGATTTCAGGATACTGTAGTTTTTTGGCAGCCAAACAACGCCTTTCATTGAATGTGTTATTCGACAGTCTCTGCTGAAGGCTACATCAAGAGGAAACAAACCTTAGGGATAGAACGTAGAACTACTTTATTGTGTCATGTTTCAAGTAGCTAGCACAAACCGTGTTTGATTTAAAGTTCTAACTGATTCTGTCAATATAGGAGAAAACAGTGTGAAACCTAAAAATTCAAACTGTTCCTGCAAACGAATGCTTCAACCTAGAAGAACAAAACTTGGGCATCCAAGTGGGAATGGTGTACTGATCATTACTTGAATGTATCATGAAGATTGGATGAAAAAATATATGTTGAGATTTCAGGAGACTCTAGTTTTTTGAAAGTTTGGCAACCCCTTTCAATATGAGTGTTATTCGCCAGTTTCTGCTTTAGGCTACATCAAGAGGAAAAAAACCTTAGAGATAGAACGTAGAACTACTTTATTGTGTGAAGTTTCAAGAAGCTAGCACAAACCGTGTTTGATTTAGAGTTCTAGCTGCATCAGTCAATATAGGAGAAAACAGAGTGAAACCTAGAAATTCAAACTGTTACTGCAAACGAATGCATCAAACTAGGAGAACGAAACTTGGGCATCCAAGTTTGATTGGTGTACTGCTCATTACTTGAAAGTATCATTAAGGTCGGAAAAAAAATATGTGTTGAGATTTCAGGAGACTCTAGTATTTTGGCAGCCTAACAATGCCTTTCATTGAAAGTGTTACTCGCCAGTCTGTGCTGAAGGCTACATCAAGAGGAAACAAACCTTAGGGATAGAATGTAGAACTACTTTATTGTGTCAAGTTCAAGAAGCTAGCCCAAACCGTGTATGATTTAGAGTTTGAACTACATTTGTCAATATAGGAGAAAACATTGAAACCTAAAAATTCAAACTGTTCCTGCAAACGAATGCTTCAACGAAGGAGAATGAAACTTGAGCATCCAAGTGGGATTGGTGTACTGATCATTACTTGAAAGTATCATAAAGATTGGATGAAAAAATATATGTTGAGATTTCAGAAGACTCTAGTTTTTGGAAGTTTGGCAACCCCTTTCAATAAAAGTGTTATTCGCCAGTCCCTGCATTAGGCTACATCAAAGGAAACAAACCTTAGAGATAGAACGTAGAACTACAGTATTTTGTCAAGTTTCAAGAAGCTAGCACAAACCGTGTTTGTTTTAGAGTTCGAACTGCATCTGTCAATATAGGACAAAACAGAGTGAAACCTAAAAATTCAAACTGTTACTGCAAACGAATGCTTCAACCTAGGAGAACGAAACTTGGGCATCCAAGTTTGATTGGTGCACAGATCATTACTTGAAAGTATCATTAAGGTCGGAAAAAAAATATGTGTTGAGATTTCAGGAGACTCTAGTTTTTTGGCAGCCTAACAACGCCTTTCATTGAAAGTGTTATTCGCCAGTCTGTGCTAAAACTACATCAAGAGGAAACAAACCTTAGGGATAGAATGTAGAACTACTTTATTGTGTCATGTTTCAATAAGCTAGCCCAAACCGTGTATGATTTAGAGTTTGAACTACATTTGTCAATATAGGAGAAAACAGAGTGAAACCTAAAAATTCAAACTTTTCCTGCAAACGAATGCTTCAATGTAGGAGAATGAAACTTGAGCATCCAAGTATGATTGGTGTACTGATCATTACTTGAAAGTATCATGAAGATTGAATGAAAAAATATATGTTGAGATTTCAGAAGACTCTAGTTTTTAGTAGTTTGGCAACCCCTTTCAATAAAAGTGTTGTTCGCCAGTCCCTGCATTAGGCTACATCAAGAGGAAACAAACCTTAAAGATAGAACGTAGAACTACAGTATTTTTTCAAGTTTCAAGAAGCTAGCACAAACCGTGTTTGATTTAGAGTTCGAACTGCATCTGTCAATATAGGACAAAACAGAGTGAAACCTAAAAATTCAAACTGTTCCTGCAAACGAATGCTTCAACCTAGGAGAACAAAACTTGGCCATCCAAGTTTGATTGGTGCACTGCTCATTACTTGAAAGTATCATTAAGGTCGGAAAAAAAATATGCGTTAAGATTTAAGGAGACTCTAGTTTTTTGGCAGCCTAACAACGCCTTTCATTGAAAGTGTTATTCGCCAGTCTGTGCTGAAGGCTACATCAAGAGGAAACAAACCTTAGGGATAGAATGTAGAACTACTTTATTGTGTCAAGTTTCAAGAAGCTAGCCCAAACCGTGTATGATTTAGAGTTTGAACTACATTTGTCAATATAGGAGAAAACAGAGTGAAACCTAAAAATTCAAACTGTTCCTGCAAACGAATGCTTCAACGTAGGAGAAAGAAACTTGAGCATCCAAGCGGGATTGGTGTACTGATCATTACATGAAAGTATCATGAAGATTGGATGAAAAAATATATGTTGCGATTTCAGAAGACTCTAGTTTTTGGAAGTTTGGCAACCCCTTTCAATAAAAGTGTTATTCGACAGTCCCTGCATTAGGCTACATCAAGAGGAAACAAACCTTAGATATAGAACGTAGAACTACTTTATTGTGTCAAGTTTCAAGAAGCTAGCAGAAACCGTGTTTGATTTAGAGTTCTAGCTGCATCTGTCAATATAGGAGAAAACAGAGTGAAACCTAGAAATTCAAACTGTTACTGCAAACGAATGCATCAACCTAGGAGAACTAAACTTGGGCATCCAAGTTTGATTGGTGTACTGCTCATTACTCGGAAGTATCATTAAGGTCGGAAAAAAAATATGTGTTGAGATTTCAGGAGACTCTAGTTTTTTGGCAGCCTAACAACGCCTTTCATTGAAAGTGTTATTCGACAGTCTGTGCTGAAGGCTACATCAAGAGGAAACAAACCTTAGGGATAGAATGTAGAACTACTTTATTGTGTTAAGTTTCAAGAAGCTAGCGCAAACCGTGTTTGATTTAGAGTTCTAGCTGCATCTGTCAATATAGGATAAAACAGAGTGAAACCTAAAAATTCAAACTGTTCCTGCAAACGAATGCTTCAACGTAGGGGAATGAAACTTGAGCATCCAAGTGGGATTGGTGTACTGATCATTACTTGAAAGTATCATGAAGATTGGATGAAAAAATATATTTGAGATTTCAGAAGACTCTAGTTTTTGGAGGTTTGGCAACCCCTTTCAATAAAAGTGTTATTCGCCAGTCCCTGCATTAGGCTACATCAAGAGGAAACAAACCTTAGGGATAGAAAGTAGAACTACAGTATTTTGTCAAGTTTCAAGAAGCTAGCACAAACCGTGTGAGATTTAGTGTTCGAACTGCATCTGTGAATATAGGACAAAACAGAGTAAAACCTAAAAATTCAAACTGTTCCTGCAAACGAATGCTTCAACCTAGGAGAACGAAACTTGGGCATCCAAGTTTGATTGGTGCACTGCTCATTACTTGAAAGTATCATTAAGGTCGGAAAAAAAATATGCGTTGAGATTTCAGGAGACTCTAGTTTTTTGGCAGCCTAACAACGCCTTTCATTGAAAGTGGTATTCGCCAGTCTGTGCTGAAGACTACATCAAGAGGAAACAAACCTTAGGGATAGAACTTAGAACAACTTTATTGTGTCATGTTTCAAGTAGCTAGCACAAACCGTGTTTGATTTAAAGTTCTAACTGCATCTGTCAATATAGGAGAAAACAGAGTGAAACCTAAAAATTCAAACTGTTCCTGCAAACGAGGGCTTCAACCTAGAAGAACAAAACTTGGGCATCCAAGTGGGAATGGTGTACTGATCATTACTTGAATGTATCATGAAGATTGGATGAAAAAATATATGTTGAGATTTCAGGAGACTCTAGTTTTTTGAAAGTTTAGCAACCCCTTTCAATATAAGTATTATTCGCCAGTCCCTGCATTAGGCTACATCAAGAGGAAACAAACCTTAGAGATAGAACGTAGAACTACTTTATTGTGTCAAGTTTCAAGAAGCTAGCACAAACCGTGTTTGAGTTAGAGTTCTAGCTGCATCTGTCAGTATAGGAGAAAACAGAGTGAAACCTAAAAATTCAAACTGTTCCTGCAAACGAATGCTTCAACCTAGGAGAACGAAACTTGGGCATCCAAGTTCGATTGGTGCACTGCTCATTACTTGAAAGTATCATGAAGGTCAGAAGAAAAAATATATGATGAGATTTCAGGAGACTGTAGTTTTTTGGCAGCCTAACAACGCCTTTCATTGAATGTGTTATTCGCCAGTCTCTGCTTAAGGCTACATCAAGAGGAAACAAACCTTAGGGATAGAATGTAGAACTAGTTTATTGTGTCAAGTTTCAAGAAGCTAGCCCAAACCGTGTATGATTTAGAGTTTGAACTACATTTGTCAATATAGGAGAAAACAGAGTGAAACCTAAAAATTCAAACTGTTCCTGCAAACAAATGCTTCAACGTAGGAGAATGAACCTTGAGCATCCAAGTGGTATAGGTGTACTGATCATTACTTGAAAGTATCATGAAGATTGGATGAAAAAATATATGTTGAGATTTCAGAAGACTCTAGTTTTTGGAAGTTTGGCAACCCCTTTCAATAAAAGTGTTATTCGCCAGTCCCTGCATTAGGCTACATCAAGAGGAAAAAAACGTTAGAGATAGAACGTAGAACTACAGTATTTTGTCAAGTTTCAAGAAGCTAGCACAAACCGTGTTTGATTTAGAGTTCGAACTGCATCTCTCAATATAGGACAAAACAGAGTGAAACCTAAAAATTCAAACTGTTACTGCAAACGAATGCATCAACCTAGGAGAACGAAACTTGGTCATCCATTTGATTGGTGTACTGCTCATTACTTGAATGTATCATTAAGGTCGGAAAAAAAATATGTGTTGAGATTTCAGGAGACTCTAGTTTTTTGGCAGCCTAACAACGCCTTTCATTGTAAGTGTTATTCGCCAGTCTGTGCTAAAGGCTACATCAAGAGGAAACAAACCTTAGGGATAGAATGTAGAACTACTTTATTGTGTCAAGTTTCAAGAAGCTAGCCCAAACCGTGTATGATTTAGAGTTTGAACTACATTTGTCAATATAGGAGAAAACAGAGTGAAACCGAAAAATTCAAACTGTTCCTGCAAACGAATGCTTCAACGTAGGAGAATGAAACCTGAGCATCCAAGTGGGATTGGTGTACTGATCATTACTTGAAAGTATCATGAAGATTGGCTGAAAAAATATATTTGAGATTTCAGAAGACTCTAGTTTTTGGAAGTTTGGCAACCCCTTTCAATAAAAGTGTTATTCGCCAGTCCCTGCATTAGGCTACATCAAGAGGAAACAAACCATAGAGATAGAACGTAGAACTACAGTATTTTGTCAAGTTTCAAGAAGCTAGCACAAACCGAGTTTGATGTAGAGTTCGAACTCCATCTGTCAATATAGGACAAAACAGAGTGAAACCTAAAACTTCAAACTGTTTTTGCAAACGAATGCTTCAACCTAGGAGAACGAAACTTGGGCATCCAAGTTTGATTGGTGCACTGCTCATTACTTAAAATTATCATGAAGTTCGGAAGAAAAAATATATGATGAGATTTCAGGAGACTGTAGTTTTTTGGCACCCTAACAACACCTTTCATTGAATGTGTTATACGCCAGTCTCTGGTTAAGGCTACATCAAGAGGAAACAAACCTTAGGTATAGAAAGTAGAACTACTTTAATGTGTCATGTTTCAAGTAGCTAGCACAAACCGTGTTTGATTTAAATTTCTAACTGCATCTGTCAATATAGGACAAAACAGAGTGAAACCTAAAAATTCAAACTATTCCTGCAAACGAATGCTTCAACCTAGAAGAACAAAACTTGGGCTTCCAAGTGGGAATGGTGTACTGATCATTACTTGAATGTATCATGAAGATTGGATAAAAAAATATATGTTGAGATTTCAGGAGACTTTAGTTTTTTGAAAGATTGGCAACCCCTTTCAAAATAAGTGTTATTCGCCAGTCCCTGCATTAGGCTACATCAAGAGGAAACAAACCTTAGAGATAGAACATAGAACTACTTTATTGTGTCAAGTTTCAAGAAGCTAGCACAAACCGTGTTTGATTTAGAGTTCTAGCTTCATCTGTCAATATAGGAGAAAACAGAGTGAAACCTAGAAATTCAAACTGTTACTGCAAACGAATGCATCAACCTAGGAGAACGAAACTTGGGCATCCAAGTTTGATTGGTGCACTGCTCATTACTTGGAAGTATCATTAAGGTCGGGAAAAAATATGTGTTGAGATTTCAGGAGACTCTAGTTTTTTGGCAGCCTAACAACGCCTTTCATTGAAAGTGTTATTCGCCAGTCTGTGCTGAAGGCTACATCAAGAGGAAACAAACCTTAGAAATAGAATGTAGAACTACTTTATTGTGTCAAGTTTCAATAAGCTAGCCCAAACCGTGTATGATTTAGAGTTTGAACTACATTTGTCAGTATAGGAGAAAACAGAGTGAAACCTATAAATTCAAACTGTTCCTGCAAACGAATGCTTCAACGTAGGAGAATGAAACTTGAGCATCGAAGTGGGATTGGTGTACTGATCATTACTTGAAAGTATCATGAAGATTGGATGAAAAAATATATGTTGAGATTTCAGAAACTCTAGTTTTTGGAAGTTTGGCAACCCCTTTCAATAAAAGTGTTATTCGCCAGTCCCTGCATTAGGCTACATCAAGAGGAAACAAACCTTAGAGATAGAACGTAGAACTACAGTATTTTGTCAAGTTTCAAGAAGCTAGCACAAACCGTGTTTGATTTAGAGTTCGAACTGCATCTGTCAATATAGGAGAAAACAGAGTGAAACCTCAAAATTCAAACTGTTCCTGCAAACGAATGCTTCAACCTAGGAGAACGAAACTTGGGCATCCAAGTTTCATTGGTGCACTGCTCATTACTTGAAAGTATCATGAAGGTCGGAAGAAAATATATATGATGAGATTTCAGGAGACTGTAGTTTTTTGGCAGCCTAACAACGCCTTTCATTGAATGTGTTATTCGCCAGTCTCTGCTTAAGGCTACATCAAGAGGAAACAAACCTTAGGGATAGAACGTAGAACTACTTTATTGTGTCATGTTTCAAGTAGCTAGCAAAAACCGTGTTTGATTTAAAGTTCTAACTGCATCTGTCAATATAGGAGAAAACAGAGTGAAACCTAAAAATTCAAACTGTTCCTGCAAACGAATGCTTCAACCTAGGAGAACAAATCTTGGGCATCCAAGTGGGAATGGTGTACTGATCATTACATGAATGTATCATGAAGATTGGATGAAAAAATATATGTTGAGATTTCAGGAGACTCTAGTTTTTTGAAAGTTTAGCAATACCTTTCAATATAAGTGTTATTCGCAAGTCCCTGCTGTAGGCTACATCAAGAGGAAACAAACCTTAGAGATAGAACGTAGAACTACTTTATTGTGTCAAGTTTCAAGAAGCTAGCACAAACCGTGTTTGATTTAGAGTTCGAACTGCATCTGTCAATATAGGACAAAACAGAGTGAAACCTAAAAATTCAAACTGTTACTGCAAAAGAATGCTTCAACCTAGGAGAACGAAACTTGGGCATCCAAGTTTGATTGGTGCACTGCTCATTACTTGAAAGTATCATGAACTTCGGAAGAAAAAATATATGATGAGATTTCAGGAGACTGTAGTTTTTTGGCAGCCTAACAACGCCTTTCATTGAATGTGTTATTCGCCAGTCTCTGCTTAAGGCTACATCAAGAGGAAACAAACCTTAGGGATTGAACGTAGAACTACTTTATTGTGTCATGTTTCAAGTACCTAGCACAAACCGTGTTTGATTTAAAGTTCTAACTGCATCTGTCAATATAGGAGAAAACAGAGTGAAACCTAAAAATTCAAACTGTTCCTGCAAACGAATGCTTCAACCTAGAAGAACAAAACTTGGGCACCCAAGTGGGAATGGTGTACTGATCATTACTTGAATGTATCATGAAGATTGGATGAAAAAATATATGTTGAGATTTCAGGAGACTCTAGTTTTTTGAAAGTTTGGCAACCCCTTTCAATAAAAGTGTTATTCGCCAGTCCCTGCTTTAGGCTACATCAAGAGGAAACAAACCTTAGAGATAGAACGTAGAACTACTTTATTGTGTCATGTTTCAAGTAGCTAGCACAAACCGTGTTTGATTTAAAGTTCTAACTGATTCTGTCAATATAGGAGAAAACAGAGTGAAACCTAAAAATTCAAACTGTTCCTGCAAACGAATGCTTCAACCAAAAGAACAAAACTTGGGCATCCAAGTGGGAATGGTGTACTGATCATTACATGAATGTATCATGAAGATTGGATGAAAATATATATGTTGAGATTTCAGGAGACTTTAGTTTTTAGAAAGTTTGGCAACTCCTTTCATAATAATTGTTATTAGCCAGTCCCTGCATTAGGCTACATCAAGAGGAAACAAACCTTAGAGATAGAACGTAGAACTACTTTATTGTGTCAAGTTTCAAGAAGCTAGCACAAACCGTGTTTGATTTAGAGTTCTAGCTTCATCTGTCAATATAGGAGAAAACAGAGTGAAACCTAGAAATTCAAACTGTTACTGCAAACGAATGCATCAACCTAGGAGAACGAAACTTGGGCATCCAAGTTTGATTGGTGTACTGCTCATTACTTGGAAGTATCATTAAGGTCGGAAAAAAAATATGTGTTGAGATTTCAGGAGACTCTAGTTTTTTAGCAGCCTAACAATGCCTTTCATTGAAAGTGTTATTCGCCAGTCTGTGCTGAAGGCTACATCAAGAGGAAACAAACCTAAGGGATTGAATGTAGAACTACTTTATTGTGTCAAGTTTCAAGAAGCTAGCCCAAACCGTGTATGATTTAGAGTTTGAACTACATTTGTCAATATAGGAGAAAACAGAGTGAAACCTAAAAATTCAAACTGTTCCTGCAAACGAATGCTTCAAGGTAGGAGAATGAAACTTGAGCATCCAAGTGGGATTGGTGTACTGATCATTACTTGAAAGTATCATGAAGATTGGATGAAAAAATATATGTTGAGATTTCAGAAGACTCTAGTTTTTGGAAGTTTGGCAACCCCTTTCAATAAAAGTGTTATTCGCCAGTCCCTGCATTAGGCTACATCAAGAGGAAACAAACCTTAGAGATAGCACGTAGAACTACAGTATTTTGTCAAGTTTCAAGAAGCTAGCAAAAACCGTGTTTGATTTAGAGTTCGAACTGCATCTGTCAATATAGGACAAAACAGAGTGAAACCTAAAAATTAAAACTGTTCCTGCAAACGAATGCTTCAACCTAGGAGAACGAATCTTGAGCATCCAAGTTTGATTGGTGCACTGCTCATTACTTGAAAGTATCATGAAGGTCGGAAGAAAAAATATATGATGAGATTTCAGGAGACTGTAGTTTTTTGGCAGCCTAACAACGCCTTTCATTGAATGTGTTATTCGCCAGTCTCTGCTTAAGGCTACATCAAGAGGAAGCAAACCTTAGGGATAGAACGTAGAACTACTTTATTGTGTCATGTTTCAAGTAGCTAGCACAAACCGTGTTTGATTTAACGTTCTAACTGCATCTGTCAATATAGGAGAAAACAGAATGAAACCTAAAAATTCAAACTGTTCCTGCAAACGAATGCTTCAACCTAGAAGAACAAAACTTGGGCATCCAAGTGGGAATGGTGTACTGATCATTACTTGAAAGTTTCATGAAGATTGGATGAAAAAATATATGTTGAGATTTCAGGAGACTCAAGTTTTCGAAAGTTTGGCAACCCCTTTCAATATAAGTGTTATTCGAAAGTCCCTGCTTTAGGCTACATCAAGAGGAAACAAACCTCAGAGATAGAATGTAGAACTACTTTATTGTGTCAAGTTTCAAGAAGCTAGCACAAACCGTGTTTGATTTAGAGTTCTAGCTGCATCTGTCAATATGGGTGAAAACAGAGTGAAACCTAGAAATTCAAACTGTTACTGCAAACGAATGCGTCAACCTAGGAGAACGAAACTTGGGCATCCAAGTTTGATTGGTGTACTGCTCATTACTTGAAAGTATCATTAAGGTCGGAAAAAAAATATGTGTTGAGATTTCAGGAGACTCTAGTTTTTTGGCAGCCTATCAACGCCTTTCATTGAAAGTGTTATTCGCAAGTCTGTGCTGAAGGCTACATCAAGAGGAAACAAAACTTAAGGATAGAATGTAGAACTACTTTATTGTGTCAAGTTTCAAGAAGCTAGCCCAAACCGTGTATGATTTAGAGTTTGAACTGCATTTGTCAATATAGGAGAAAACAGAGTGAAACCTAAAAATTCAAACTGTTCCTGCAAACGAATGCTTCAACGTAGTAGAATGAAACTTGAGCATCCAAGTGGGATTGGTGTACTGATCATTACTTGAAAGTATCATGAAGATTGGATGAAAAAATATATGTTGAGATTTCAGAAGACTCTAGTTTTTGGAAGTTTGGCAACCCCTTTCAATAAAAGTGTTATTCGCCAGTCCCTGCATTAGGCTACATCAAGAGGAAACAAACCTTAGAGATAGCACGTAGAACTACAGTATTTTGTCAAGTTTCAAGAAGCTAGCAAAAACCGTGTTTGATTTAGAGTTCGAACTGCATCTGTCAATATAGGACAAAACAGAGTGAAACCTAAAAATTAAAACTGTTCCTGCAAACGAATGCTTCAACCTAGGAGAACGAATCTTGGGCATCCAAGTTTGATTGGTGCACTGCTCATTACTTGAAAGTATCATGAAGGTCGGAAGAAAAAATATATGATGAGATTTCAGGAGACTGTAGTTTTTTGGCAGCCTAACAACGCCTTTCATTGAATGTGTTATTCGCCAGTCTCTGCTTAAGGCTACATCAAGAGGAAGCAAACCTTAGGGATAGAACGTAGAACTACTTTATTGTGTCATGTTTCAAGTAGCTAGCACAAACCGTGTTTGATTTAAAGTTCTAACTGCATCTGTCAATATAGGAGAAAACAGAATGAAACCTAAAAATTCAAACTGTTCCTGCAAACGAATGCTTCAACCTAGAAGAACAAAACTTGGGCATCCAAGTGGGAATGGTGTACTGATCATTACTTGAAAGTTTCATGAAGATTGGATGAAAAAATATATGTTGAGATTTCAGGAGACTCTAGTTTTCGAAAGTTTGGCAACCCCTTTCAATATAAGTGTTATTCGCCAGTCCCTGCTTTAGGCTACATCAAGAGGAAACAAACCTTAGAGATAGAACGTAGAACTACTTTATTGTGTCAAGTTTCAAGAAGCTAGCACAAACCGTGTTTGATTCAGAGTTCTAGCTGCATCTGTCAATATAGGAGAAAACAGAGTGAAACCTAGAAATTCAAACTGTTACTGCAAACGAATGCATCAACCTAGGAGAACGAAACTTGGGCATCCAAGTTTGATTGGTGTACTGCTCATTACTTGAAAGTATCATTAAGGTCGGAAAAAAAATATGTGTTGAGATTTCAGGAGACTCTAGTTTTTTGGCAGCCTAAAAACGCCTTTCACTGAAAGTGTTATTCGACAGTCTGTGCTGAAGGCTACATCAAGAGGAAACAAACCATAGGGATAGAATGTAGAACTACTTTATTGTGTCAAGTTTCAAGAAGCTAGCCCAAACCGTGTATGATTTAGAGTTTGAACTACATTTGTCAATATAGAAGAAAACAGAGTGAAACCTAAAAATTCAAACTGTTCCTGCAAATGAATGCTTCAACGTAGGAGAATGAAACTTGAGCATCCAAGTGGGACTGGTGTATTCATCATTACTTGAAAGTATCATGAAGATTGGATGAAAAAATATATGTTGAGATTTCAGAAGACTCTAGTTTTTGGAAGTTTGGCAACCCCTTTCAATAAAAGTGTTATTCGCCAGTCCCTGCATTAGGCTACATCAAGAGGAAACAAACCTTAGAGATAGAACGTAGAACTACAGTATTTTGTCAAGTTTCAAGAAGCTAGCACAAACCGTGTTTGATTTCGAGTTCGAACTGCATCTGTCAATATAGGACAAAACAGAGTGAAACCTAAAAATTCAAACTGTTCCTGCAAACGAATGCTTCAACCTAGGAGAACGAAACTTGGGCATCCAAGTTTGATTGGTGCACTGCTCATTACTTGAAAGTATCATTAAGGTCGGAAAAAAAATATGCGATGAGATTTCAGGAGACTCTAGTTTTTTGGCAGCTTAACAACGCCTTTCATTGAATGTGTTATTCGCCAGTCTCTGCTTAAGGCTACATCAAGAGGAAACAAAACATAGGGATAGAACGTAGAACTACTTTATTGCGTCATGTTTCAAGTAGCTAGCACAAACCGTGTTTGATTTAAAGTTCTAACTGCATCTGTCAATATGGGAGAAAACAGAGTGAAACCTAAAAATTCAAACTGTTCCTGCAAACGAATGCTTCAACCTAGAAGAACAAAACTTGGGAATCCAAGTGGGAATGGTGTACTGATCATTACTTGAATGTATCTTGAAGATTGGATGAAAAAATATATGTTGAGATTTCAGGAGACTCTAGTTTTTTGAAAGTTTGGCAACCCCTTTCAATATAAGTGTTATTCGCCAGTCCCTGCATTAGGCTACATCAAGAGGAAACAAACCTTAGAGATAGAACGTAGAACTACTTTATTGTGTCAAGTTTCAAGAAGCTAGCCCAAACCGTGTATGATTTAGAGTTTGAATTACATTTGTCAATATAGGAGAAAACAGAGTGAAACCTAAAAATTTAAACTGTTCCTGCAAACGAATGCTTCAACGTAGGAGAATGAAACTTGAGCATCCAAGTGGGATTGGTGTACTGATCATTACTTGAAAGTATCATGAAGATTGGATGAAAAAATATATGTTGAGATTTCAGAAAACTCTAGTTTTTGGAAGTTTGGCAACCCCTTTCAATAAAAGTGTTATTCGCCAGTCCCTGCATTAGGCTACATCAAGAGGAAACAAACATTAGAGATAGAACGTAGAACTACATTATTTTGTCAAGGTTCAAGAAGCTAGCACAAACCGTGTTTGATTTAGAGTTCGAACTGCATCTGTCAATATAGGACAAAACAGAGTGAAACCTAAAAATTCAAACTGTTACTGCAAACGAATGCTTCAACCTAGGAGAACTAAACTTGGGCGTCCAAGTTTGATTGGTGCACTGCTCATTACTTGAAAGTATCATGAAGTTCGGAAGAAAAAATAAATGATAAGATTTCAGGACACTGTAGTTTTTTGGCAGCCTAACAACGCCTTTCATTGAATGTGTTATTCGCCAGTCTCTGCTTAAGGCTACATCAAGAGGAAACAAACCTTAGGGATAGAACGTAGAACTACTTTATTGTGTTATGTTTCAAGTAGCTAGCACAAACCGTGTTTGATTTAAAGTTCTAACTGCATCTGTCAATATAGGAGAAAACAGAGTGAAACCTAACAATTCAAACTGTTCCTGCAAACAAATGCTTCAACCTAGAAGAACAAAACTTGGGCATCCAAGTGGGAAGGGTGTACTGATCATTACTTGAATGTATCATGAAGATTGGATGAAAAAATATATGTTGAGATTTCAGGAGACTCTAGTTTTTTGAAAGTTTGTCAAGCCCTTTCACTATAAGTGTTATTCGCCAATCCCTGCTTTAGGCTACATCAAGAGGAAACAAACCTTAGAGATAGAACGTAGAACTACTTTATTGTGCCAAGTTTCAAGAAGCTAGCACAAACCGTGTTTGATTTAGAGTTCTAGCTGCATCTGTCAATATAGGAGAAAACAGAGTGAAACCTAGAAATTCAAACTGTTACAGCAAACGAATGCATCAAGATAGGAGAACGAAACTTGGGCATCCAAGTTTGATTGGTGTACTGCTCATTACTTGAAAGTATCATTAAGGTCAGAAAAAAAATATGTGTTGAGATTATGGAGACTCTAGTTTTTTGGCAGCCTAACAACGCCTTTCATTGAAAGTGTTATTCGCCAGTCTGTGCTGAAGGCTACATCAAGAGGAAACAAACCTTAGGGATAGAATGTAGAACTACTTTATTGTGTCAAGTTTCAAGAAGCTAGCCCAAACCGTGTATGATTTAGAGTTTGAACTACATTTGTCAGTATAGGAGAAAACAGAGTGAAACATAAAAATTCAAACTGTTCCTGCAAACGAATGCTTCAACGTAGGAGAATGAAACTTGAGCATCCAAGTGGGATTGGTGTACTCATCATTACTTGAAAGTATCATGAAGATTGGATGAAAAAATATATGTTGAGATTTCAGAAGACTCTAGTTTTTCGAAGTTTGGCAACCCCTTTCAATAAAAGTGTTATTCGCCAGTCCCTGCATTAGGCTACAGCAAGAGGAAACAAACCTTAGAGATAGAACGTAGCACTACAGTATTTTGTCAGGTTTCAAGAAGCTAGCACAAACCGTTTTTGATTTAGAGTTCGAACCGCATCTGTCAGTATAGGACAAAACAGATTGAAACCTAAAAATTCAAACTGTTACTGCAAACGAATGCTTCAACCTAGCAGAACGAAACTTGGGCATCCAAGTTTGATTGGTGCACTCCTCATTACTTGAAAGTATCATGAAGGTCGGAAGAAAAAATATATGATGAGATTTCAGGAGACTGTAGTTTTTTGGCAGCCTAACAACGTCTTTCATTGAATGTGTTATTCGCCAGTCTCTGCTTAAGGCTACATCAAGAAGAAACAAACCTTAGGGATAGAACGCAGAACTACTTTATTGTGTCATGTTTCAAGTAGCTAGCACAAACCGTGTTTGATTTAAAGTTCTAATTGCATCTGTCAATATAGGAGAAAACAGAGTGAAACCTAACAATTCAAACTGTTCCTGCAAACAAATGCTTCAACCTAGAAGAACAAAACTTGGGCATCCAAGTCGGAAGGGTGTACTGATCATTACTTGAATGTATCATGAAGATTGGATGAAAAAAATATATGTTGAGATTTCAGAAGACTCTAGTTTTTCGAAGTTTGGCCACCCCTTTCAATAAAAGTGTTATTCGCCAGTCCCTGCATTAGGCTACAGCAAGAGGAAACAAACCTTAGAGATAGAACGTAGCACTACAGTATTTTGTCAGGTTTCAAGAAGCTAGCACAAACCGTTTTTGATTTAGAGTTCCAACTGCATCTGTCAATATAGGACAAAACAGAGTGAAACCTAAAAATTCAAACTGTTACTGCAAACGAATGCTTCAACCTAGGAGAACGAAACTTGGGCATCCAAGTTTGATTGGTGCACTGCTCATTACTTGAAAGTATCATGAAGGTCGGAAGAAAAAATATATGATGAGATTTCAGAAGACTGTAGTTTTTTGGCAGCCTAACAACGTCTTTCATTGAATGTGTTATTCGCCAGTCTCTGCTTAAGGCTACATCAAGAGGAAACAAACCTTAGGGATAGAACGCAGAACTACTTTATTGTGTCATGTTTCAAGTAGCTAGCACAAACCGTGTTTGATTTAAAGTTCTAATTGCATCTGTCAATATAGGAGAAAACAGAGTGAAACCTGAAAATTCAAACTGTTCCTGCAAACGAATGCTTCAACCTAGAAGAACAAAACTTGGGCATCCAATTGGGAATGGTGTACTGATCATTACTTGAATGTTTCATGAAGATTGGATAAAAAAATATATGTTGAGATTTCAGGAGACTCTAGTTTTCGAAAGTTTGGCAACCCCTTTCATTATAAGTCTTATTCACCAGTCCCTACTTTAGGCTACATCAAGAGGAAACAAACCTTAGAGATAGAACGTAGAACTACTTTATTGTGTCAAGTTTCAAGAAGCTAGCACAAACCGTGTTTGATTCAGAGTTCTAGCTGCATCTGTCAATATAGGAGAAAACAGAGTGAAACCTAGAAATTCAAACTGTTACTGCAAACGAATGCATCAACCTAGGAGAACGAAACTTGGGCATCCAAGTTTGATTGGTGTACTGCTCATTACTTGAAAGTATCATTAAGGTCGGAAAAAAAATATGTGTTGAGATTTCAGGAGACTCTAGTTTTTTGGCAGCCTAAGAACGCCTTTCACTGAAAGTGTTATTCGACAGTCTGTGCTGAAGGCTACATCAAGAGGAAACAAACCTTAGGGATAGAATGTAGAACTACTTTATTGTGTCAAGTTTCAAGAAGCTAGCCCAAACCGTGTATGATTTAGAGTTTGAACTACATTTGTCAATATAGGAGAAAACAGAGTGAAACCTAAAAATTCAAACTGTTCCTGCAAATGAATGCTTCAACGTAGGAGAATGAAACTTGAGCATCCAAGTGGGATTGGTGTATTGATCATTACTTGAAAGTATCATGAAGATTGGATGAAAAAATATATGTTGAGATTTCAGAAGACTCTAGTTTTTGGAAGTTTGGCAACCCCTTTCAATAAAAGTGTTATTCGCCAGTCCCTGCATTAGGCTACATCAAGAGGAAACAAACCTTAGAGATAGCACGTAGAACTACAGTATTTTGTCAAGTTTCAAGAAGCTAGCACAAACCGTGTTTGATTTCGAGTTCGAACTGCATCTGTCAATATAGGACAAAACAGAGTGAAACCTAAAAATTCAAACTGTTCCTGCAAACGAATGCTTCAACCTAGGAGAACGAAACTTGGGCATCCAAGTTTGATTGGTGCACTGCTCATTACTTGAAAGTATCATTAAGGTCGGAAAAAAAATATGCGATGAGATTTCAGGAGACTCTAGTTTTTTGGCAGCCTAACAACGCCTTTCATTGAATGTGTTATTCGCCAGTCTCTGCTTAAGGCTACATCAAAAGGAAACAAACCTTACGGATAGAACGTAGAACTACTTTATTGTGTCATGTTTCAAGTAGCTAGCACAAACCGTGTTTGATTTAAAGTTCTAACTGCATCTGTCAATATGGGAGAAAACAGAGTGAAACCTAAAAATTCAAACTGTTCCTGCAAACGAATGCTTCAACCTAGAAGAACAAAACTTGGGAATCCAAGTGGGAATGGTGTACTGATCATTACTTGAATGTATCTTGAAAATTGGATGAAAAAATATATGTTGAGATTTCAGGAGACTCTAGTTTTTTGAAAGTTTGGCAACCCCTTTCTATATAAGTGTTATTCGCCAGTCCCTGCATTAGGCTACATCAAGAGGAAACAAACCTTAGAGATAGAACGTAGAAGTACTTTATTGTGTCAAGTTTCAAGAAGCTAGCACAATCCGTGTTTGATGTAGAGTTCTAGCTGCATCTGTCAATATAGGAGAAAACAGAGTGAAACCTAGAAATTCAAACTGTTACTGCAAACGAATCCATCAACCTAGGAGAACGAAACTTGGGCATCCAAGTTTGATTGGTGTACTGCCCATTACTTGAAAGTATCATTAAGGTAGGAAAAAAAATATGTGTTGAAATTTCAGGAGACTCTAGTTTTTTGGCAGCCTAACAACGCCTTTTATTGTAAGTGTTACTCGCCAGTCTGTGCTGAAGGCTACATCAAGAGGAAACAAACCTTAGGGATAGAATGTAGAACTACTTTATTGTGTCAAGTTTCAAGAAGCTAGCCCAAACCGTGTATGATTTAGAGTTTGAACTACATTTGTCAATATAGGAGAAAACAGAGTGAAACCTAAAAATTGAAACTGTTCCTGCAAACGAATGCTTCAACGTAGGAGAATGAAACTTGAGCATCCAAGTGGGATTGGTGTACTGATCACTACTTGAAAGTATCATGAAGATTGGATGAAAAAATATATGTTGAGATTTCAGAAGACTCTAGTTTTTGGAAGTTTGGCAAACCCTTTCAATAAAAGTGGTATTCACCAGTCCCTGCATTAGGCTACATCAATAGGAAACAAACCTTAGTGTTAGAACGTAGAACTACAGTATTTTGTCAAGTTTCAAGAAGCTAGCACAAACCGTGTTTGATTTAGAGTTCGAACTGCATCTGTCAATATAGGAGAAAACAGAGTGAAACCTAAAAATTCAAACTGTTCCTGCAAACGAATGCTTCAACCTAGAAGAACAAAACTTGGGCATCCAAGTGGGAATGGTGTACTGATCATGACTTGAAGGTATCATGACGATTGGATGTAAAAATATATGTTGAGATTTCAGGAGACTCTAGGTTTTTGAAAGTTTGGCAACCCCTTTCAATATAAGTGTTATTCACCAGTCCCTGCGTTAGATTACATCAATAGGAAACAAACCTTAGAGATAGAACGTAGAACTACTTTATTGTGTCAAGTTTCAAGAAGCTAGCACAAACCGTATTTGATTTAGAGTTCTAGCTGCATCTGTCAATATAGGAGAAACAGAGTGAAACCTAGAAATACAAACTGTTACTGCAAACGAATGCATCAACCTAGGAGAACGAAACTTGGGCATCCAAGTGTGATTGGTGTACTGCTCATTACTTGAAAGTATCATGAAGGTCGGAAAAAAATATGTGTTGAGATTTCAGGAGACTCTAGTTTTTTGGCAGCCTAACAACGCCTTTCATTGAAAGTGTTATTCGCCAGTCTGTGCTGAAGGCTACATCAAGAGGAAGCAAACCTTAGGGATAGAACGTAGAACTACTTTATTGTGTCAAGTTTCAAGAAGCTAGCCCAAACCTTGTATGATTTAGAGTTTGAACTACATTTGTCAATATAGGAGAAAACATTGTGAAACCTAAAAATTCAAACTGTTCCTGCAAACGAATGCTTCAACCTAGAAGAACAAAACTTGGGCATCCAAGTGGGAATGGTGTACTGATCATTACTTGAATGTATCATGAAGATTGGATGAAAAAATATATGTTGAGATTTCAGGAGACTCTAGTTTTTTGAAAGTTTGGCAACCACTTTCAATATAAGTGTTATTCGCCAGTCCCTGCATTAGGCTACATCAAGAGGAAACAAACCTTAGAGATAGAACGTAGAACTACTTTATTGTGTCAAGTTTCAAGAAGCTAGCACAAACCGTGTTTGATTGAGAGTTCTAGCTGCATCTGTCAATATAGGAGAAAACAGAGTGAAACCTAGAAATTCAAACTGTTAATGCAAACGAATGCATCAACCTAGGAGAACGAAACTTGGGCATCCAAGTTTGATTGGTGTACTGCTCATTACTTGAAAGTATCATTAAGGTCGGAAAAAAATATGTGTTGAGATTTCAGGAGACTCTAGTTTTTTGGCAGCATAACAACGCCTTTCATTGAAAGTGTTATTCGCCAGTCTGTGCTGAAGGCTACATCAAGAGGAAGCAAACCTTAGGGATAGAACGTAGAACTAGTTTATGGTGTCAAGTTTCAACAAGCTAGCCCAAACCGTGTATGATTTAGAGTTTGAACTACATCTGTCAATATAGGAGAAAACAGAGTGAAACCTAAAAATTCAAACTGTTCCTGCAAACGAATGCTTCAACGTAGGAGAATGAAACTTGAGCATCCAAGTGGGATTGGTGTACTGATCATTACTTGAAAGTATCATGAAGATTGGATGAAAAAATATATGTTGAGATTTCAGAAGACTCTAGTTTTTGGAAGTTTGGCAACCCCTTTCAATAAAAGTGTTATTCGCCAGTCCCTGCATTAGGCTACATCAAGAGGAAACAAACCTTAGAGATAGAACGTAGAACTACAGTATTTTGTCAAGTTTCAAGAAGCTAGCACAAACCCTGTTTGATTTAGAGTTCGAACTGCATCTGTCAATATAGGACAAACAGAGTGAAACCTAAAAATTCAAACTGTTCCTGCAAACGAATGCTTCAACCTAGGAGAACGAAACTTGGGCATCCAAGTTTAATTGGTGCACTGCTCATTACTTGAAAGTATCATGAAGGTCGGAAGAAAAAATATATGATGAGATTTCAGGAGACTGTAGTTTTTTGGCAGCCTAACAACGCCTTTCATTGAATGTGTTATTCGCCAGTCTCTGCTTAAGGCTACATCAAGAGGAAACAAACCTTAGGGATAGAATGTAGAACTACTTTATTGTGTCATGTTTCAAGTAGCTAGCACAAACCGTGTTTGATTTAAAGTTCTAACTACATCTGTCAATATAGGAGAAAACAGAGTGAAACCTAAAAATTCAAACTGTTCCTGCAAACGAATGCTTCAACCTAGAAGAACAAAACTTGGGCATCCAAGTGGGAATGGTGTACTGATCATTACTTGAATGTATCATGAAGATTTAATGAAAAAATATATGTTGAGATTTCAGGAGACTCTAGTTTTTTGAAAGTTTGGCAACCCCTTTCAATATAAGTGTTATTCGCCAGTCCCTGCTTTAGGCTACATCAAGAGGAAACAAACCTTAGAGATAGAACTTAGAACTACTTTATTTTGTCAAGTTTCAAGAAGCTAGCACAAACCGTGTTTGATTTAGAGTTCTAGCTGCATCTGTCAATATAGGAGAAAACAGAGTGAAACCTAGAAATTCAAACTGTTCCTGCAAACGAATGCTTCAACCTAGGAGGACGAAACTTGGGCATCCAAGTTTGATTGGTGCACTGCTCATTACTTAAAAGTATCATGAAGGTCGGAAGAAAAAATATATGATGAGATTTCAGGAGACTGTAGGTTTTTGGCAGCCTAAACACGCCTTTCATTGAATGTGTTATTCGCCAGTCTCTGCTTAAGGCTACATCAAGAGGAAACAAACCTTAGGGATAGAACGTAGAACTACTTTATTGTGTCATGTTTCAAGTAGCTAGCACAAACCGTGTTTGATTTAAAGTTCTAACTGCATCTGTCAATATAGGAGAAAACAGAGTGAAACCTAAAAATTCAAACTGTTCCTGCAAACGAATGCTTCAACCTAGAAGAACAAAACTTGGGCATCCAAGTGGGAATGGTGTACTGATCATTACTTGAAAGTATCATGAAGATTGGATGAAAAAATATATGTTGAGATTTCAGAAGACTCTAGTTTTTGGAAGTTTGGCAACCCCTTTCAATAAAAGTGTTATTCGCCAGTCCCTGCATTAGGCTACATCAAGAGGAAACAAACCTTAGAGATAGAACGTAGAACTACAGTATTTTGTCAAGTTTCAAGAAGCTAGCACAAACCGTGTTTGATTTAGAGTTCGAACTGCATCTGTCAATATAGGACAAAACAGAGTGAAACCTAGAAATTCAAACTGTTACTGCAAAAGAATGCATCAGCCTAGGAGAACAAAACTTGGGCATCCAAGTTTGATTGGTGTACTGCTCATTACTTGAAAGTATCATTAAGGTCGGAAAAAAAATATGTGTTGAGATTTCAGGAGACTCTAGTTTTTTGGCAGCCTAACAACTCCTTTCATTGAAAGTGTTATTCGCCAGTCTGTGCTGAAGGCTACATCAACAGGAAACAAACCTTAGGGATAGAATGTAGAACTACTTTATTGTGTCAAGTTTCAAGAAGCTAGCCCAAACCGTGTATGATTTAGAGTTTGAACTACATTTGTCAATATAGGAGAAAACAGAGTGAAACCTAAAAATTCAAACTGTTCCTGCAAACGAATGCTTCAACGTAGGAGAATGAAACTTGAGCATCCAAGTGGAATTGGTGTACTGATCATTACTTGAAAGTTTCATGAAGATTGGATGAAAAAATATATGTTGAGATTTCAGAAGACTCTTGTTTTTGGAAGTTTTGCAACCCCTTTCAATAAAAGTGTTATTCGCCAGTCCCTGGATTAGGCTACATCAAGAGGAAACAAACCTTAGAGATAGAACGTAGAACTACAGTATTTTGTCAAGTTTCAAGAAGCTAGCACAAACCGTGTTTGATTTAGAGTTCGAACTGCATCTGTCAATATAGGACAAAACAGAGTGAAACCTAAAAATTCAAACTGTTCCTGCAAACGAATGCTTCAACCTAGGAGAACGAATCTTGGGCATCCAAGTTTGATTGGTGCACTGCTCATTACTTGAAAGTATCATGAAGGTCGGAAGAAAAAATATATGATGAGATTTCACGAGACTGTAGTTTTTTGGCAGCCTAACAACGCCTTTCATTGAATGTGTTATTCGCCAGTCTCTGCTTAAGGCTACATCAAGAGGAAACAAACCTTAGGGATAGAACGTAGAACTACTTTATTGTGTCATGTTTCAAGTAGCTAGCACAAACCGTGTTTGATTTAAGGTTCTAATTGCATCTGTCAATATAGGAGAAAACAGAGTGAAACCTAAAAATTCAAACTGTTCCTGCAAACGAATGCTTCAACCTAGAAGAACAAAACTTGGGCATCCAAGTGGGAATGGTGTAATGATCATTACTTGAATGTATCATGAAGATTGGATGAAAAAATATATGTTGAGATTTCAGGAGACTCTAGTTTTTTGAAAGTTTGGCAACCCCTTTCAATATAAGTGTTATTCGCCAGTCCCTGCTTTAGGCTACATTCAGAGAAAACAAACCTTAGATTTAGAACGTAGAACTACTTTATTGTGTCAAGTTTCAAGAAGCCAGCACAAACCGTGTTTGATTTAGAGTTCTAGCTGCATCTGTCAATATAGGAGAAAACAGAGTGAAACCTAGAAATTCAAACTGTTACTGCAAACGAATGCATCAACCTAGGAGAACGAAACTTGGGCATCCAAGTTTGATTGGTGTACTGCTCATTACTTGAAAGTATCATTAAGGTCGGAAAAAAAATATGTGTTGAGATTTCAGGAGACTCTAGTTTTTTGGCAGCCTAACAACGCCTTTCATTGAAAGTTCTATTCGCCAGTCTGTGCTGAAGGCTACATCAAGAGAAAACAAACTTTAGGGATATAATGTAGAACTACTTTATTGTGTCAAGTTTCAAGAAGCTAGCCCAAACCGTGTATGATTTAGAGTTTGAACTACATTTGTCAATATAGGAGAAAACAGAGTGAATCCTAAAAATTCAAACTGTTCCTGCAAACGAATGCTTCAACGTAGGAGAATGAAACTTGAGCATCCAAGTGGGATTGGTGTACTGATCATTACTTGAAAGTATCATGAAAATTGGATGAAAAAATATATGTTGAGATTTCAGAAGACTCTAGTTTTTGGAAGTTTGGCAACCCCTTTCAATAAAAGTGTTATTCGCCAGTCCCTGCATTAGGCTACATCAAGAGGAAACAAACCTTAGTGATAGAACGTAGAACTACAGTATTTTGTCAAGTTTCAAGAAGCTAGCACAAACCGTGTTTGATTTAACGTTCTAACTGCATCTGTCAATATCGGAGAAAACAGAGTGAAACCTAAAAATTCAAACTGTTCCTGCAAACGAATGCTTCAACCTAGGAGAACGAAACTTGGGCATCCAAGTTTGATTGGTGCACTGCTCATTACTTGAAAGTATCATGAAGGTCGGAAGAAAAAATATATGATGAGATTTCAGGAGACTGTAGTTTTTTGGCAGCCTAACAACGCCTTTCATTGAATGTGTTATTCCCCAGTCTCTGCTTAAGGCTACATCAAGAGGAAACAAACCTTAGGGATAGAACGTAGAACTACTTTATTGTGTCATGTTTCAAGTAGCTAGCACAAACCGTGTTTGATTTAAAGTTCTAACTGCATCTGTCAATGTAGGAGAAAACAGAGTGAAACCTAAAAATTCAAACTGTTCCTGCAAACGAATGCTTCAACCGAGAAGAACAAAACTTGGGCATCCAAGTGGGAATGGTGTACTGATCATTACTTGAATGTATCATGAAGATTGGATGAAAAAATATATGTTGAGATTTCAGGAGACTCTAGTTTTTTGAAAGTTTGGCAACCCCTTTCAATATAAGTGTTATTCGCCAGTCCCTGCTTTAGGCTACATCAAGAGGAAACAAACCTTAGAGATAGAACGTAGAACTACTTTATTGTGTCAAGTTTAAAGAAGCTAGCACAAACCGTGTTTGATTTAGAGTTCTAGCTGCATCTGTCAATATAGGAGAAAACAGAGTGAAACCTAGAAATTCAATCTGTTACTGCAAACGAATGCTTCAACTTAGGAGAACGAAACTTGGGCATCCAAGTTTGATTGTTGTACTGCTCATTACTTGAAAGTATCATTAAGCTCGGAAAAAAAATATGTGTTGAGATTTCAGGAGACTCTAGTTTTTTGGCAGCCTAACAAGGCCTTTCATTGAAAGTGTTATTCGCCAGTCTGTGCTGAAGGCTACATCAAGAGGAAACAAACCTTAGGGATAGAATGTAGAACTACTTTATTGTGTCAAGTTTTAAGAAGCTAGCCCAAACCGTGTATGATTTAGAGTTTGAACTACATTTGTCAATATAGGAGAAAACAGAGTGAAACCTAAAAATTCAAACTGTTCCTGCAAAGGAATGCTTCAACGTAGGAGAATGAAACTTGAGCATCCAAGTGGGATTCGTGTACTGATCATTACTTGAAAGTATCATGAAGATTGGATGAAAAAATATATGTTGAGATTTCAGAAGACTCTAGTTTTTGGAAGTTTGGCAACCCCTTTCAATAAAAGTGTTATTCGCCAGTCCCTGCATTAGGCTACATCAAGAGGAAACAAACCTTAGAGATAGAATGTAGAACTACAGTATTTTTTTAATTAATTTTTATTGTAGGTTGTTCAAAACATTACATAGTTCTTGATATATCATATTTCACACTTGGGAACTACAGTATTTTGTCAAGTTTCAAGAAGCTAGCACAAACCGTGTTTGATTTAGAGTTCGAACTGCATCTGTCAACATAGGACAAAACAGAGTGAAACCTCAAAATTCAAACTGTTCCTGCAAACGAATGCTTCAATCTAGGAGAACGAAACTTGGGCATCCAAGTTTGATTGGTGCACTGCTCATTACTTGAAAGTATCATGAAGGTCGGAAGAAAAAATATATGATGAGATTTCAGGAGACTGTAGTTTTTTGGCAGCCTAACAATGCCTTTAATTGAATGTGTTATTCGCCAGTCTCTGCTTAAGGCTACATCAAGAGGAAACAAACCTTATGGATAGAACGTAGAATTACTTTATTGTGTCATGTTTCAAGTAGCTAGCACAAACCGTGTTTGATTTAAAGTTCTAACTGCATCTGTCAATATAGGAGAAAACAGAGTGAAACCTAAAAATTCAAACTGTTCCTGCAAACGAATGCTTCAACCAAGAAGAACAAAACTTGGGCATCCAAGTGGAAATGGTGTACTGATCATTACTTGAATGTATCATGAAGTTTGGATGAAAAAATATATGTTGAGATTTCAGGAGACTCTAGTTTTTTGAAAGTTTGGCAACCCCTTTCAATATAAGTGTTATTCGCCAGTCCCTGCATTAGGCTACATCAAGAGGAAACAAACCTTAGAGATAGAACGTAGACCTACTTTATTGTGTCAAGTTTCAAGAAGCTAGCACAAACCGTGTTTGATTTAGAGTTCTAGCTGCATCTGTCAATATAGGAGAAAACAGAGTGAAACCTAGAAATTCAAACTGTTACTGCAAACGAATGCATCAACCTAGGAGAACGAAACTTGGGCAACCAAGTTTGATTGGTGTACTGCTCATTACTTGAAAGTATCATTAAGGTCGGAAAAAAAATATGTGTTGAGATTTTAGGAGACTCTAGTTTTTTGGCAGCCTAACAACGCCTTTCATTGAAAGTGTTATTCGTCAGTCTCTGCTTAAGGCTACATCAAGAGGAAACAAACCTTAGGGTTAGAACGTAGAACTACTATATTGTGTCATGTTTCAAGTAGCTAGCACAAACCGTGTTTGATTTAAAGTTCTAACTGCATCTGTCAATATAGGAGAAAACAGAGTGAAACCTAAAAATTCAAACTGTTCCTGCAAACGAATGCTTCACCTAGAAGAACAAAACTTGGGCATCCAAGTGGGAATGGTGTACTGATCATTACTTGAATGTATCATGAAGATTGGATGAAAAAATATATGTTTAGATTTCAGGAGACTCTAGTTTTTTGAAAGTTTGGCAACCCCTTTCAATATAAGTATTATTCGCCAGTCCCTGCATTAGGCTACATCAAGAGGAAACAAACCTTAGAGATAGAACGTAGAACTACTTTATTGTGTCAAGTTTCAAGAAGCTAGCACAAACCGTGTTTGATTTAGAGTTCGAACTGCATCTGTCAATATAGGACAAAACAGAGTGAAACCTAAATATTCAAACTGTTCCTGCAAACGAATGCTTCAACCTAAAAGAACGAAACTTGGGCATCCAAGTTTGATTGGTGCACTGCTCATTACTTGAAAGTATCATGAATGTCGGAAGAAAAAATATATGATGAGATTTCAGGAGACTCTAGTTTTTTGGCAGCCTAACAAAGCCTTTCATTGAATGTGTTATTCGCCAGTCTCTGCTTAAGGCTACATCAAGAGGAAACAAACCTTAGGGATAGAACGTAGAACTACTTTATTGTGTCATGTTTCAAGTAGCTAGCACAAACCGTGTTTGATTTAAAGTTCTAACTGCATCTGTCAATATAGGAGAAAACAGAGTGAAACCTAAAAATTCAAACTGTTCCTGCAAACGAATGCTTCAACCTAGAAGAACAAAACTTGAGCATCCAAGTGGGAATGGTGTACTGATCATTACTTGAATGTATCATGAAGATTGGATGAAAAAATATATGTTGAGATTTCAGGAGACTCTAGTTTTTTGAAAGTTTGACAACCCCTTTCAATATGAGTGTTATTCGCCAGTCCCTGCTTTAGGCTACATCAAGAGGAAACAAACCTTAGAGATAGAACGTAGAACTACTTTATTGTGTCAAGTTTCAAGAAGCTAGCACAAACCGTGTTTGATTTAGAGTTCTAGCTGCATCTGTCAATATAGGAGAAAACAGAGTGAAACCTAAAATTTCAAACTGTTCCTGCAAACGAATGCTTCAACCTAGAAGAACAAAACTTGGGCATCCAAGTGGGAATGGTGTACTGATCATTACTTGAATGTATCATGAAAATTGGATGAAAAAATATATGTTGAGATTTCAGGAGACTCTAGTTTTTTGAATGTTTGACAACCCCTTTCAATATGAGTGTTATTCGCCAGTCCCTGCATTAGGCTACATCAAGAGGAAACAAACCTTAGAGATAGAACGTAGAACTACAGTATTTTGTCAAGTTTCAAGAAGCTAGCACAAAGCGTGTTTCCTTTAGAGTTCGAACTGCATCTGTCAATATAGGACAAAACAGATTGAAATCTAAAAATTCAAACTATTCCTGCAAACGAATGCTTCAACCTAGGAGAGCGAAACTTGGGCATCCAAGTTTGATTGGTGCACTGCTCATTACTTGAAAGCATCATGAAGTTCGGACGAAAAAATATATGATGAGATTTCAGGAGACTGTAGTTTTTTGGCAGCCTAACAATGACTTTCATTGAATGTGTTATTCGCCAGTCTCTGCTTAAGGCTACATCAAGAGGAAACAAACCTTAGGGATAGAACGTGGAACTACTTAATTGTGTCATGTTTCAAGTAGCTAGCACAAACCGTGTTTGATTTAAAGTTCTAACTGCATCTGTCAATATAGGAGAAAACAGAGTGAAACCTAAAAATTTAAACTGTTCCTGCAAACGAATGCTTCAACCTAGAAGAACAAAACTTGGGCATCCAAGTGGGAATGGTGTACTGATCATTACTTGAATGTATCATGAAGATTGGATGAAAAAATATATGTTGAGATTTCAGGAGACTCTAGTTTTTTGAAAGTTTGGCAACCCTTTTCAATGTAAGTGTTATTCGCCAGTCCCTGCATTAGGCTACATCAAGAGGAAACAAACCTTAGAGGTAGAACGTAGAACTACTTTATTGTGTCAAGTTTCAAGAAGCTAGCACAAACCGTGTTTAATTTGAAGTTCTAACTGCATCTGTCAATATAGGACAAAACAGAGTGAAACCTAAAAATTCAAACTGTTCCTGCAAGCGAATGCTTCAACCTAGGAGAACGAAACTTGGGCATCCAGTTTGATTAGTGCACTGCTCATTACTTGAAAGTATCATGAAGGTCGGAAGAAAAAATATATGATGAGATTTCAGGAGACTGTAGTTTTTTGGCAGCCTAACAACGCCTTTCATTGAATGTGTTATTCGCCAGTCTCTGCTTAAGGCTACATCAAGAGGAAACAAACCTTAGGGATAGAACGTAGAACTACTTTATTGTGTCATGTTTCAAGTAGCTAGCACAAACCGTGTTTGATTTAAAGTTCTAACTGCATCTGTCAATATAGGAGAAAACAGAGTGAAACCTAAAAATTCAAACTGTTCCTGCAAAAGAATGCTTCACCTAGAAAAACAAAACTTGGGCATCCAAGTGGGAATGGTGTACTGATCATTACTTGAATGTATCATGAAGATTGGATGAAAAAATATATGTTGAGATTTCAGGAGACTCTAGTTTTTTGAAAGTTTGGCAACCCCTTTCAATATAAGTATTATTCGCCAGTCCCTGCATTAGGCTACATCAAGAGGAAACAAACCTTAGAGATAGAACGTAGAACTACTTTATTGTGTCAAGTTTCAAGAAGCTAGCACAAACCGTGTTTGATATAGAGTTCTAGCTGCATCTGTCAATATAGGAGAAAACAGAGTGAAACCTAGAAATTCAAACTGTTACTTCAAACGAATGCATCAACCTAGGAGAACGAAACTTGGGCATCCAAGTTTGATTGGTGTACTGCTAATTACTTGAAAGTATCATTAAGGTCGGAAGAAATATATGTGTTGAGATTTCAGGAGACTCTAGTTTTGTGGCAGCCTAACAACGCCTTTCATTGAGTGTTATTTGCCAGTCTGTACTGAAGGCTACATCAAGAGGAAACAAACCTTAGGGATAGAATGTAGAACTACTTTATTGTGTCAAGTTTCAAGAAGCTAGCCCATACCGTGTATGATTTAGAGTTTGAACTACATTTGTCAATATAGGAGAAAACAGAGTGAAACCTAAAAATTCAAACTGTTCCTGCAAGTGAATGCTTCAACCTAGGAGAACGAAACTTGTGCATCCAAGTTTGATTGGTGCACTGCTCATTACTTGAAAGTATCATGAAGGTCGGAAGAAAAAATATATGATGAGATTTCAGGAGACTGTAGTTTTTTGGCAGCCTAACAACGCCTTTCATTGAATGTGTTATTCGCCAGTCTCTGCTTAAGGCTACATCAAAAGGAAACAAACCTTAGGGATAGAACGTAGAACTACTTTATTGTGTCATGTTTCAAGTAGCTAGCACAAACCGTGTTTGATTTAAAGTTCTAACTGCATCTGTCAATATAGGAGAAAACAGAGTGAAACCTAAAAATTCAAACTGTTCCTGCAAACGAATGCTTCAACCTAGAAGAATAAAACTTGGGCATCCAAGTGGGAATGGTGTACTTATCATTACTTGAATGTATCATGAAGATTGGATGAAAAAATATATGTTGAGATTTCAGAAGACTCTAGTTTTTGGAAGTTTGGCAACCCCTTTCAATAAAAGTGTTATTCGCCAGTCCCTGCATTAGGCTACATCAAGAGGAAACAAACCTTAGGGATAGAACGTAGAACTACTTTATTGTGTCATGTTTCAAGAAGCTAGCACAAGCCGTGTTTGATTTAAAGTTCTAACTGCATCTGTCAATATAGGAGAAAACAGAGTGAAACCTAAAAATTCAAACTGTTCCTGCAAACGAATGCTTCAACGTAGGAGAATGAAACTTGAGCATCCAAGTGGGATTGGTGTACTGATCATTACTTGAAAGTATCATGAAGATTGGATGAAAAAATATATGTTGAGATTTCAGAAGACTCTAGTTTATGGAAGTTTGGCAACCCCTTTCAATAAAAGTGTTATTCGCAAGTCCCTGCATTAGGCTACATCAAGAGGAAACAAACCTTAGAGATAGAACGTAGAACTACAGTATTTTGTCAAGTTTCAAGAAGCTGGCACAAACCGTGTTTGATTTAGATTTCGAACTGCATCTGTCAATATAGGACAAAACAGAGTGAAACCTAAAAATTCAATCTGTTCCTGCAAACGAATGCTTCAACCTAGGATAACGAAACTTGGGCATCCAAGTTTGATTGGTGCACTGCTCATTACTTGAAAGTATCATGAAGGTCGGAAGAAAAAATATATGATGAGATTTCAGGAGACTGTAGTTTTTTGGCAGCATAACAATGCCTTTCTTTGAAAGTGTTATTCGCCAGCCTGTGCTGAAGGCTACATCAAGAGGAAACAAACCTTAGGGATAGAATGTAGAACTAGTTTATTGTGTCAAGTTTCAAGAAGCTAGCCCAAACCGTGTATGATTTAGAGTTTGAACTACATTTGTCAATATAGGAGAAAACAGAGTGAAACCTAAAAATTCAAACTGTTCCTGCAAACGAATGCTTCAACGTAGGAGAATGAAACTTGAGCATCCAAGTGGGATTGGTGTACTGATCATTACTTGAAAGTATCATGAAGATTGGATGAAAAAATATATGTTGAGATTTCAGAAGACTCTAGTTTATGGAAGTTTGGCAACCCCTTTCAATAAAAGTGTTATTCGCAAGTCCCTGCATTAGGCTACATCAAGAGGAAACAAACCTTAGAGATAGAACGTAGAACTACAGTATTTTGTCAAGTTTCAAGAAGCTGGCACAAACCGTGTTTGATTTAGATTTCGAACTGCATCTGTCAATATAGGACAAAACAGAGTGAAACCTAAAAATTCAATCTGTTCCTGCAAACGAATGCTTCAACCTAGGATAACGAAACTTGGGCATCCAAGTTTGATTGGTGCACTGCTCATTACTTGAAAGTATCATGAAGGTCGGAAGAAAAAATATATGATGAGATTTCAGGAGACTGTAGTTTTTTGGCAGCATAACAATGCCTTTCTTTGAAAGTGTTATTCGACAGCCTGTGCTGAAGGCTACATCAATAGGAAACAAACCTTAGGGATAGAATGTAGAACTAGTTTATTGTGTCAAGTTTCAAGAAGCTAGCCCAAACCGTGTATGATTTAGAGTTTGAACTACATTTGTCAATATAGGAGAAAACAGAGTGAAACCTAAAAATTCAAACTGTTCCTGCAAACGAATGCTTCAACGTAGGAGAATGAAACTTGAGCATCCAAGTGGGATTGGTGTACTGATCATTACTTGAAAGTATCATGAAGATTGGATGAAAAAATATATGTTGAGATTTCAGAAGACTCTAGTTTTTGGAAGTTTGGCAACCCCTTTCAATAAAAGTGTTATTCGCCAGTCCCTGCATTAGGCTACATCAAGAGGAAACAAACCTTAGAGATAGAACGTAGACCTACTTTATTGTGTCAAGTTTCAAGAAGCTAGCACAAACCGTGTTTGATTTAGAGTTCTAGCTGCATCTGTCAATATAGGAGAAAACAGAGTGAAACCTAGAAATTCAAACTGTTACTGCAAACGAATGCATCAACCTAGGAGAACGAAACTTGGGCATCCAAGTTTGATTGGTTTACTGCTCATTAATTGAAAGTATCATTAAGGTCGGAAAAAAAATATGTGTTGAGATTTCAGGAGACTCTAGTTTTTTGGCAGCCTAACAACGCCTTTCATTGAAAGTGTTATTCGCCAGTCTGTGCTGAAGGCTACATCAAGAGGAAACAAACCTTAGGGATAGAATGTAGAACTAGTTTATTGTGTCAAGTTTCAAGAAGCTAGCCCAAACCGTGTATGATTTAGAGTTTGAACTACATTTGTCAATATAGGAGAAAACAGAGTGAAACCTAAAAATTCAAACTGTTCCTGCAAACGAATGCTTCAACGTAGGAGAATGAAACTTGAGCATCCAAGTGGGATTGGTGTACTGATCATTACTTGAAAGTATCATGAAGATTGGATGAAAAAATATATGTTGAGATTTCAGAAGACTCTAGTTTATGCAAGTTTGGCAACCCCTTTCAATAAAAGTGTTATTCGCAAGTCCCTGCATTAGGCTACATCAAGAGGAAACAAACCTTAGAGATAGAACGTAGAACTACAGTATTTTGTCAAGTTTCAAGAAGCTGGCACAAACCGTGTTTGATTTAGATTTCGAACTGCATCTGTCAATATCGGAGAAAACAGAGTGAAACCTAAAAATTCAATCTGTTCCTGCAAAGGAATGCTTCAACCTAGGATAACGAAACTTGGGCATTCAAGTTTGATTGGTGCACTGCTCATTACTTGAAAGTATCATGAAGGTCGGAAGAAAAAATATATGATGAGATTTCAGGAGACTGTAGTTTTTTGGCAGCATAACAATGCCTTTCTTTGAAAGTGTTATTCGCCAGCCTGTGCTGAAGGCTACATCAAGAGGAAACAAACCTTAGGGATAGAATGTAGAACTAGTTTATTGTGTCAAGTTTCAAGAAGCTAGCCCAAACCGTGTATGATTTAGAGTTTGAACTACATTTGTCAATATAGGAGAAAACAGAGTGAAACCTAAAAATTCAAACTGTTCCTGCAAACGAATGCTTCAACGTAGGAGAATGAAACTTGAGCATCCAAGTGGGATTGGTGTACTGATCATTACTTGAAAGTATCATGAAGATTGGATGAAAAAATATATGTTGAGATTTCAGAAGACTCTAGTTTATGGAAGTTTGGCAACCCCTTTCAATAAAAGTGTTATTCGCAAGTCCCTGCATTAGGCTACATCAAGAGGAAACAAACCTTAGAGATAGAACGTAGAACTACAGTATTTTGTCAAGTTTCAAGAAGCTGGCACAAACCGTGTTTGATTTAGATTTCGAACTGCATCTGTCAATATAGGACAAAACAGAGTGAAACCTAAAAATTCAATCTGTTCCTGAAAACGAATGCTTCAACCTAGGATAACGAAACTTGGGCATCCAAGTTTGATTGGTGCACTGCTCATTACTTGAAAGTATCATGAAGGTCGGAAGAAAAAATATATCATGAGATTTCAGGAGACTGTAGTTTTTTGGCAGCATAACAATGCCTTTCTTTGAAAGTGTTATTCGCCAGCCTGTGCTGAAGGCTACATCAAGAGGAAACAAACCTTAGGGATAGAATGTAGAACTAGTTTATTGTGTCAAGTTTCAAGAAGCTAGCCCAAACCGTGTATGATTTAGAGTTTGAACTACATTTGTCAATATAGGAGAAAACAGAGTGAAACCTAAAAATTCAAACTGTTCCTGCAAACGAATGCTTCAACGTAGGAGAATGAAACTTGAGCATCCAAGTGGGATTGGTGTACTGATCATTACTTGAAAGTATCATGAAGATTGGATGAAAAAATATATGTTGAGATTTCAGAAGACTCTAGTTTTTGGAAGTTTGGCAACCCCTTTCAATAAAAGTGTTATTCGCCAGTCCCTGCATTAGGCTACATCAAGAGGAAACAAACCTTAGAGATAGAATGTAAAACTACAGTATTTTGTCAACTTTCAGAAAGCTAGCACAAACCGTGTTTGATTTAGAGTTCGAACTGCATCTGTCAATATAGGACAAAACAGAGTGAAACCTAAAAATTCAAACTGTTCCTGCAAACGATGCTTCAACCTAGGAGAACGAAACTTGGGCATCCAAGTTTGATTGGTGCACTGCTCATTTCTTGAAAGTATCATGAAGGTCGGAAGAAAAAATATATGATGAGATTTCAGGAGACTGTAGTTTTTTGGCAGCCTAACAACGCCTTTCATTGAATGTGTTATTCGCCAGTCTGTGCTGAAGGCTACATCAAGAGGAAACAAACCTTAGGGATAGAACGTAGAACTACTTTATTGTGTCAAGTTTCAAGAAGCTAGCCCAAACCGTGTATGATTTAGAGTTTTAACTACATTTGTCAATATAGGAGAAAACAGAGTGAAACCTAAAAATTCAAACTGTTCCTGCAAACGAATGCTTCAACGTAGGAGAATGAAACTTGAGCATCCAAGTGGGATTGGTGTACTGATCATTACTTGAAAGTATCATGAAGATTGGATGAAAAAATATATGTTGAGATTTCAGAAGACTCTAGTTTTTGGAAGTTTGGCAACCTCTTTCAATAAAAGTGTTATTCGCCAGTCCCTGCATTAGGCTACATCAAGAGGAAACAAACCTTAGAGATAGAACGTAAAACTCCAGTATTTTGTCAACTTTCAGAAAGCTAGCACAAACCGTGTTTGATTTAGAGTTCGAACTGCATCTGTCAATATAGGACAAAACAGAGTGAAACCTAAAAATTCAAACTGTTCCTGCAAACGATGCTTCAACCTAGGAGAACGAAACTTGGGCATCCAAGTTTGATTGGTGCACTGCTCATTTCTTGAAAGTATCATGAAGGTCGGAAGAAAAAATATATGATGAGATTTCAGGAGACTGTAGTTTTTTGGCAGCCTAACAACGCCTTTCATTGAATGTGTTATTCGCCAGTCTCTGCTTAAGGCTACATCAAGAGGAAACAAACCTTAGGGATAGAACGTAGAACTACTTTATTGTGTCATGTTTCAAGTAGCTAGCACAAACCGTGTTTGATTTAAAGTTCTAACTGCATCTGTCAATATAGGAGAAAACAGAGTGAAACCTAAAAATTCAAACTGTTCCTGCAAACGAATGCTTCAACCTAGAAGAACAAAACTTGGGCATCCAAGTGGGAATGGTGTACTGATCATTACTTGAATGTATCATGAAGATTGGATGAAAAAATATATGTTGAGATTTCAGGAGACTCTAGTTTTTTGAAAGTTTGGCAACCCCTTTCAATATAAGTGTTATTCGCCAGTCCCTGCATTAGGCTACATCAAAAAAAAACAAACCTTAGAGAGAGAACGTAGAACTACTTTATTGTGTCAAGTTTCAAGAAGCTAGCACAAACCGTGTTTGATTTAGAGTTCTAGCTGCATCTGTCAATATAGGAGAAAACAGAGTGAAACCTAGAAATTCAAACTGTTACTGCAAACGAATGCATCAACCTAGGAGAACGAAACTTGGGCATCCAAGTTTGATTGGTGTACTGCTCATTAATTGAAAGTATCATTAAGGTCGGAAAAAAAATATGTGTTGAGATTTCAGGATACTCTAGTTTTTTGGCAGCCTAACAACGCCTTTCATTGAAAGTGTTATTCGCCAGTCTGTGCTGAAGGCTACATCAAGAGGAAACAAACCTTAGGGATAGAATGTAGAACTACTTTATTGTGTCAAGTTTCAAGAAGCTAGCCCAAACCGTGTATGATTTAGAGTTTGAACTACATTTGTCAATATAGGAGAAAACAGAGTGAAACCTAAAAACTCAAACTGTTCCTGCAAACGAATGCTTCAACGTAGGAGAATGAAACTTGAGCATCCAAGTGGGATTGGTGTACTGATCATTACTTGAAAGTATCATGAAGATTGGATGAAAAAATATATGTTGAGATTTCAGAAGACTCTAGTTTATGGAAGTTTGGCAACCCCTTTCAATAAAAGTGTTATTCGCAAGTCCCTGCATTAGGCTACATCAAGAGGAAACAAACCTTAGAGATAGAACGTAGAACTACAGTATTTTGTCAAGTTTCAAGAAGCTGGCACAAACCGTGTTTGATTTAGATTTCGAACTGCATCTGTCAATATAGGACAAAACAGAGTGAAACCTAAAAATTCAATCTGTTCCTGCAAACGAATGCTTCAACCTAGGATAACGAAACTTGGGCATCCAAGTTTGATTGGTGCACTGCTCATTACTTGAAAGTATCATGAAGGACGGAAGAAAAAATATATGATGAGATTTCAGGAGACTGTAGTTTTTTGGCAGCATAACAATGCCTTTCATTGAAAGTGTTATTCGCCAGCCTGTGCTGAAGGCTACATCAAGAGGAAACAAACCTTAGGGATAGAATGTAGAACTAGTTTATTGTGTCTAGTTTCAAGAAGCTAGGCCAAACCGTGTATGATTTAGAGTTTGAACTACATTTGTCAATATTGGAGAAAACAGAGTGAAACCTAAATATTCAAACTGTTCCTGCAAACGAATGCTTCAACGTAGGAGAATGAAACTTGAGCATCCAAGTGGGATTGGTGTACTGATCATTACTTGAAAGTATCATGAAGATTGGATGAAAAAATATATGTTGAGATTTCAGAAGACTCTAGTTTTTGGAAGTTTGGCAACCCCTTTCAATAAAAGTGTTATTCGCCAGTCCCTGCATTAGGCTACATCAAGAGGAAACAAACCTTAGAGATAGAACGTAAAACTACAGTATTTTGTCAACTTTCAGAAAGCTAGCACAAACCGTGTTTGATTTAGAGTTCGAACTGCATCCCTCAATATAGGACAAAACAGAGTGAAACCTAAAAATTCAAACTGTTCCTGCAAACGATGCTTCAACCTAGGAGAACGAAACTTGGGCATCCAAGTTTGATTGGTGCACTGCTCATTTCTTGAAAGTATCATGAATGTCGGAAGAAAAAATATATGATGAGATTTCAGGAGACTGTAGTTTTTTGGCAGCATAACAACGCCTTTCATTGAAAGTGTTATTCGCCAGTCTGTGCTGAAGGCTACATCAAGAGGAAACAAACCTTAGGGATAGAATGTAGAACTAGTTTATTGTGTCAAGTTTCAAGAAGCTAGCCCAAACCGTGTATGATTTAGAGTTTTAACTACATTTGTCAATATAGGAGAAAACAGAGTGAAACCTAAAAATTCAAACTGTTCCTGCAAACGAATGCTTCAACGTAGGAGAATGAAACTTGAGCATCCAAGTGGGATTGGTGTACTGATCATTACTTGAAAGTATCATGAAGATTGGATGAAAAAATATATGTTGAGATTTCAGAAGACTCTAGTTTTTGGAAGTTTGGCAACCTCTTTCAATAAAAGTGTTATTCGCCAGTCCCTGCATTAGGCTACATCAAGAGGAAACAAACCTTAGAGATAGAACGTAAAACTACAGTATTTTGTCAACTTTCAGAAAGCTAGCACAAACCGTGTTTGATTTAGAGTTCGAACTGCATCTGTCAATATAGGACAAAACAGAGTGAAACCTAAAAATTCAAACTGTTCCTGCAAACGATGCTTCAACCTAGGAGAACGAAACTTGGGCATCCAAGTTTGATTGGTGCACTGCTCATTTCTTGAAAGTATCATGAAGGTCGGAAGAAAAAATATATGATGAGATTTCAGGAGACTGTAGTTTTTTGGCAGCCTAACAACGCCTTTCATTGAATGTGTTATTCGCCAGTCTCTGCTTAAGGCTACATCAAGAGGAAACAAACCTTAGGGATAGAACGTAGAACTACTTTATTGTGTCATGTTTCAAGTAGCTAGCACAAACCGTGTTTGATTTAAAGTTCTAACTGCATCTGTCAATATAGGAGAAAACAGAGTGAAACCTAAAAATTCAAACTGTTCCTGCAAACGAATGCTTCAACCTAGAAGAACAAAACTTGGGCATCCAAGTGGGAATGGTGTACTGATCATTACTTGAATGTATCATGAAGATTGGATGAAAAAATATATGTTGAGATTTCAGGAGACTCTAGTTTTTTGAAAGTTTGGCAACCCCTTTCAATATAAGTGTTATTCGCCAGTCCCTGCATTAGGCTACATCAAAAGGAAACAAACCTTAGAGAGAGAACGTAGAACTACTTTATTGTGTCAAGTTTCAAGAAGCTAGCACAAACCGTGTTTGATTTAGAGTTCTAGCTGCATCTGTCAATATAGGAGAAAACAGAGTGAAACCTAGAAATTCAAACTGTTACTGCAAACGAATGCATCAACCTAGGAGAACGAAACTTGGGCATCCAAGTTTGATTGGTGTACTGCTCATTAATTGAAAGTATCATTAAGGTCGGAAAAAAAATATGTGTTGAGATTTCAGGAGACTCTAGTTTTTTGGCAGCCTAACAACGCCTTTCATTGAAAGTGTTATTCGCCAGTCTGTGCTGAAGGCTACATCAAGAGGAAACAAACCTTAGGGATAGAATGTAGAACTACTTTATTGTGTCAAGTTTCAAGAAGCTAGCCCAAACCGTGTATGATTTAGAGTTTGAACTACATTTGTCAATATAGGAGAAAACAGAGTGAAACCTAAAAACTCAAACTGTTCCTGCAAACGAATGCTTCAACGTAGGAGAATGAAACTTGAGCATCCAAGTGGGATTGGTGTACTGATCATTACTTGAAAGTATCATGAAGATTGGATGAAAAAATATATGTTGAGATTTCAGAAGACTCTAGTTTATGGAAGTTTGGCAACCCCTTTCAATAAAAGTGTTATTCGCAAGTCCCTGCATTAGGCTACATCAAGAGGAAACAAACCTTAGAGATAGAACGTAGAACTACAGTATTTTGTCAAGTTTCAAGAAGCTGGCACAAACCGTGTTTGATTTAGATTTCGAACTGCATCTGTCAATATAGGACAAAACAGAGTGAAACCTAAAAATTCAATCTGTTCCTGCAAACGAATGCTTCAACCTAGGATAACGAAACTTGGGCATCCAAGTTTGATTGGTGCACTGCTCATTACTTGAAAGTATCATGAAGGACGGAAGAAAAAATATATGATGAGATTTCAGGAGACTGTAGTTTTTTGGCAGCATAACAATGCCTTTCATTGAAAGTGTTATTCGCCAGCCTGTGCTGAAGGCTACATCAAGAGGAAACAAACCTTAGGGATAGAATGTAGAACTAGTTTATTGTGTCAAGTTTCAAGAAGCTAGGCCAAACCGTGTATGATTTAGAGTTTGAACTACATTTGTCAATATTGGAGAAAACAGAGTGAAACCTAAAAATTCAAACTGTTCCTGCAAACGAATGCTTCAACGTAGGAGAATGAAACTTGAGCATCCAAGTGGGATTGGTGTACTGATCATTACTTGAAAGTATCATGAAGATTGGATGAAAAAATATATGTTGAGATTTCAGAAGACTCTAGTTTTTGGAAGTTTGGCAACCCCTTTCAATAAAAGTGTTATTCGCCAGTCCCTGCATTAGGCTACATCAAGAGGAAACAAACCTTAGAGATAGAACGTAAAACTACAGTATTTTGTCAACTTTCAGAAAGCTAGCACAAACCGTGTTTGATTTAGAGTTCGAACTGCATCCCTCAATATAGGACAAAACAGAGTGAAACCTAAAAATTCAAACTGTTCCTGCAAACGATGCTTCAACCTAGGAGAACGAAACTTGGGCATCCAAGTTTGATTGGTGCACTGCTCATTTCTTGAAAGTATCATGAAGGTCGGAAGAAAAAATACATGATGAGATTTCAGGAGACTGTAGTTTTTTGGCAGCATAACAACGCCTTTCATTGAAAGTGTTATTCGCCAGTCTGTGCTGAAGGCTACATCAAGAGGAAACAAACCTTAGGGATAGAATGTAGAACTAGTTTATTGTGTCAAGTTTCAAGAAGCTAGCCCAAACCGTGTATGATTTAGAGTTTTAACTACATTTGTCAATATAGGAGAAAACAGAGTGAAACCTAAAAATTCAAACTGTTCCTGCAAACGATGCTTCAACCTAGGAGAACGAAACTTGGGCATCCAAGTTTGATTGGTGCACTGCTCATTTCTTGAAAGTATCATGAAGGTCGGAAGAAAAAATATATGATGAGATTTCAGGAGACTGTAGTTTTTTGGCAGCCTAACAACGCCTTTCATTGAATGTGTTATTCGCCAGTCTCTGCTTAAGGCTACATCAAGAGGAAACAAACCTTAGGGATAGAACGTAGAACTACTTTATTGTGTCATGTTTCAAGTAGCTAGCACAAACCGTGTTTGATTTAAAGTTCTAACTGCATCTGTCAATATAGGAGAAAACAGAGTGAAACCTAAAAATTCAAACTGTTCCTGCAAACGAATGCTTCAACCTAGAAGAACAAAACTTGGGCATCCAAGTGGGAATGGTGTACTGATCATTACTTGAATGTATCATGAAGATTGGATGAAAAAATATATGTTGAGATTTCAGGAGACTCTAGTTTTTTGAAAGTTTGGCAACCCCTTTCAATATAAGTGTTATTCGCCAGTCCCTGCATTAGGCTACATCAAAAGGAAACAAACCTTAGAGAGAGAACGTAGAACTACTTTATTGTGTCAAGTTTCAAGAAGCTAGCACAAACCGTGTTTGATTTAGAGTTCTAGCTGCATCTGTCAATATAGGAGAAAACAGAGTGAAACCTAGAAATTCAAACTGTTACTGCAAACGAATGCATCAACCTAGGAGAACGAAACTTGGGCATCCAAGTTTGATTGGTGTACTGCTCATTAATTGAAAGTATCATTAAGGTCGGAAAAAAAATATGTGTTGAGATTTCAGGAGACTCTAGTTTTTTGGCAGCCTAACAACGCCTTTCATTGAAAGTGTTATTCGCCAGTCTGTGCTGAAGGCTACATCAAGAGGAAACAAACCTTAGGGATAGAATGTAGAACTACTTTATTGTGTCAAGTTTCAAGAAGCTAGCCCAAACCGTGTATGATTTAGAGTTTGAACTACATTTGTCAATATAGGAGAAAACAGAGTGAAACCTAAAAATTCAAACTGTTCCTGCAAACGAATGCTTCAACGTAGGAGAATGAAACTTGAGCATCCAAGTGGGATTGGTGTACTGATCATTACTTGAAAGTATCATGAAGATTGGATGAAAAAATATATGTTGAGATTTCAGAAGACTCTAGTTTATGGAAGTTTGGCAAACCCTTTCAATAAAAGTGTTATTCGCAAGTCCCTGCATTAGGCTACATCAAGAGGAAACAAACCTTAGAGATAGAACGTAGAACTACAGTATTTTGTCAAGTTTCAAGAAGCTGGCACAAACCGTGTTTGATTTAGATTTCGAACTGCATCTGTCAATATAGGACAAAACAGAGTGAAACCTAAAAATTTAATCTGTTCCTGCAAACGAATGCTTCAACCTAGGATAACGAAACTTGGGCATCCAAGTTTGATTGTTGCACTGCTCATTACTTGAAAGTATCATGAAGGTCGGAAGAAAAAATATATGATGAGATTTCAGGAGACTGTAGTTTTTTGGCAGCATAACAATGCCTTTCTTTGAAAGTGTTATTCGCCAGCCTGTGCTGAAGGCTACATCAAGAGGAAACAAACCTTAGGGATAGAATGTAGAACTAGTTTATTGTGTCAAGTTTCAAGAAGCTAGCCCAAACCGTGTATGATTTAGAGTTTGAACTACATTTGTCAATATAGGAGAAAACAGAGTGAAACCTAAAAATTCAAACTGTTCCTGCAAACGAATGCTTCAACGTAGGCGAATGAAACTTGAGCATCCAAGTGGGATTGGTGTACTGATCATTACTTGAAAGTATCATGAAGATTGGATGAAAAAATATATGTTGAGATTTCAGAAGACTCTAGTTTTTGGAAGTTTGGCAACCCCTTTCAATAAAAGTGTTATTCGCCAGTCCCTGCATTAGGCTACATCAAGAGGAAACAAACCTTAGAGATAGAACGTAAAACTACAGTATTTTGTCAACTTTCAGAAAGCTAGCACAAACCGTGTTTGATTTAGAGTTCGAACTGCATCTGTCAATATAGGACAAAACAGAGTGAAACCTAGGAATTCAAACTGTTCCTGCAAACGATGCTTCAACCTAGGAGAACGAAACTTGGGCATCCAAGTTTGATTGGTGCACTGCTCATTTCTTGAAAGTATCATGAAGGTCGGAAGAAAAAATATATGATGAGATTTCAGGAGACTGTAGTTTTTTGGCAGCCTAACAACGCCTTTCATTGAATGTGTTATTCGCCAGTCTCTGCTTAAGGCTACATCAAGAGGAAACAAACCTTAGGGATAGAACGTAGAACTACTTTATTGTGTCATGTTTCAAGTAGCTAGCACAAACCGTGTTTGATTTAAAGTTCTAACTGCATCTGTCAATATAGGAGAAAACAGAGTGAAACCTAAAAATTCAAACTGTTCCTGCAAACGAATGCTTCAACCTAGAAGAACAAAACTTGGGCATCCAAGTGGGAATGGTGTACTGATCATTACTTGAATGTATCATGAAGATTGGATGAAAAAATATATGTTGAGATTTCAGGAGACTCTAGTTTTTTGAAAGTTTGGCAACCCCTTTCAATATAAGTGTTATTCGCCAGTCCCTGCATTAGGCTACATCAAGAGGAAACAAACCTTAGAGAGAGAACGTAGAACTACTTTATTGTGTCAAGTTTCAAGAAGCTAGCACAAACCGTGTTTGATTTAGAGTTCTAGCTGCATCTGTCAATATAGGAGAAAACAGAGTGAAACCTAGAAATTCAAACTGTTACTGCAAACGAATGCATCAACCTAGGAGAACGAAACTTGGGCATCCAAGTTTGATTGGTGTACTGCTCATTAATTGAAAGTATCATTAAGGTCGGAAAAAAAATATGTGTTGAGATTTCAGGATACTCTAGTTTTTTGGCAGCCTAACAACGCCTTTCATTGAAAGTGTTATTCGCCAGTCTGTGCTGAAGGCTACATCAAGAGGAAACAAACCTTAGGGATAGAATGTAGAACTACTTTATTGTGTCAAGTTTCAAGAAGCTAGCCCAAACCGTGTATGATTTAGAGTTTGAACTACATTTGTCAATATAGGAGAAAACAGAGTGAAACCTAAAAACTCAAACTGTTCCTGCAAACGAATGCTTCAACGTAGGAGAATGAAACTTGAGCATCCAAGTGGGATTGGTGTACTGATCATTACTTGAAAGTATCATGAAGATTGGATGAAAAAATATATGTTGAGATTTCAGAAGACTCTAGTTTATGGAAGTTTGGCAACCCCTTTCAATAAAAGTGTTATTCGCAAGTCCCTGCATTAGGCTACATCAAGAGGAAACAAACCTTAGAGATAGAACGTAGAACTACAGTATTTTGTCAAGTTTCAAGAAGCTGGCACAAACCGTGTTTGATTTAGATTTCGAACTGCATCTGTCAATATAGGACAAAACAGAGTGAAACCTAAAAATTCAATCTGTTCCTGCAAACGAATGCTTCAACCTAGGATAACGAAACTTGGGCATCCAAGTTTGATTGGTGCACTGCTCATTACTTGAAAGTATCATGAAGGACGGAAGAAAAAATATATGATGAGATTTCAGGAGACTGTAGTTTTTTGGCAGCATAACAATGCCTTTCATTGAAAGTGTTATTCGCCAGCCTGTGCTGAAGGCTACATCAAGAGGAAACAAACCTTAGGGATAGAATGTAGAACTAGTTTATTGTGTCTAGTTTCAAGAAGCTAGGCCAAACCGTGTATGATTTAGAGTTTGAACTACATTTGTCAATATTGGAGAAAACAGAGTGAAACCTAAATATTCAAACTGTTCCTGCAAACGAATGCTTCAACGTAGGAGAATGAAACTTGAGCATCCAAGTGGGATTGGTGTACTGATCATTACTTGAAAGTATCATGAAGATTGGATGAAAAAATATATGTTGAGATTTCAGAAGACTCTAGTTTTTGGAAGTTTGGCAACCCCTTTCAATAAAAGTGTTATTCGCCAGTCCCTGCATTAGGCTACATCAAGAGGAAACAAACCTTAGAGATAGAACGTAAAACTACAGTATTTTGTCAACTTTCAGAAAGCTAGCACAAACCGTGTTTGATTTAGAGTTCGAACTGCATCCCTCAATATAGGACAAAACAGAGTGAAACCTAAAAATTCAAACTGTTCCTGCAAACGATGCTTCAACCTAGGAGAACGAAACTTGGGCATCCAAGTTTGATTGGTGCACTGCTCATTTCTTGAAAGTATCATGAATGTCGGAAGAAAAAATATATGATGAGATTTCAGGAGACTGTAGTTTTTTGGCAGCATAACAACGCCTTTCATTGAAAGTGTTATTCGCCAGTCTGTGCTGAAGGCTACATCAAGAGGAAACAAACCTTAGGGATAGAATGTAGAACTAGTTTATTGTGTCAAGTTTCAAGAAGCTAGCCCAAACCGTGTATGATTTAGAGTTTTAACTACATTTGTCAATATAGGAGAAAACAGAGTGAAACCTAAAAATTCAAACTGTTCCTGCAAACGAATGCTTCAACGTAGGAGAATGAAACTTGAGCATCCAAGTGGGATTGGTGTACTGATCATTACTTGAAAGTATCATGAAGATTGGATGAAAAAATATATGTTGAGATTTCAGAAGACTCTAGTTTTTGGAAGTTTGGCAACCTCTTTCAATAAAAGTGTTATTCGCCAGTCCCTGCATTAGGCTACATCAAGAGGAAACAAACCTTAGAGATAGAACGTAAAACTACAGTATTTTGTCAACTTTCAGAAAGCTAGCACAAACCGTGTTTGATTTAGAGTTCGAACTGCATCTGTCAATATAGGACAAAACAGAGTGAAACCTAAAAATTCAAACTGTTCCTGCAAACGATGCTTCAACCTAGGAGAACGAAACTTGGGCATCCAAGTTTGATTGGTGCACTGCTCATTTCTTGAAAGTATCATGAAGGTCGGAAGAAAAAATATATGATGAGATTTCAGGAGACTGTAGTTTTTTGGCAGCCTAACAACGCCTTTCATTGAATGTGTTATTCGCCAGTCTCTGCTTAAGGCTACATCAAGAGGAAACAAACCTTAGGGATAGAACGTAGAACTACTTTATTGTGTCATGTTTCAAGTAGCTAGCACAAACCGTGTTTGATTTAAAGTTCTAACTGCATCTGTCAATATAGGAGAAAACAGAGTGAAACCTAAAAATTCAAACTGTTCCTGCAAACGAATGCTTCAACCTAGAAGAACAAAACTTGGGCATCCAAGTGGGAATGGTGTACTGATCATTACTTGAATGTATCATGAAGATTGGATGAAAAAATATATGTTGAGATTTCAGGAGACTCTAGTTTTTTGAAAGTTTGGCAACCCCTTTCAATATAAGTGTTATTCGCCAGTCCCTGCATTAGGCTACATCAAAAGGAAACAAACCTTACAGAGAGAACGTAGAACTACTTTATTGTGTCAAGTTTCAAGAAGCTAGCACAAACCGTGTTTGATTTAGAGTTCTAGCTGCATCTGTCAATATAGGAGAAAACAGAGTGAAACCTAGAAATTCAAACTGTTACTGCAAACGAATGCATCAACCTAGGAGAACGAAACTTGGGCATCCAAGTTTGATTGGTGTACTGCTCATTAATTGAAAGTATCATTAAGGTCGGAAAAAAAATATGTGTTGAGATTTCAGGAGACTCTAGTTTTTTGGCAGCCTAACAACGCCTTTCATTGAAAGTGTTATTCGCCAGTCTGTGCTGAAGGCTACATCAAGAGGAAACAAACCTTAGGGATAGAATGTAGAACTACTTTATTGTGTCAAGTTTCAAGAAGCTAGCCCAAACCGTGTATGATTTAGAGTTTGAACTACATTTGTCAATATAGGAGAAAACAGAGTGAAACCTAAAAACTCAAACTGTTCCTGCAAACGAATGCTTCAACGTAGGAGAATGAAACTTGAGCATCCAAGTGGGATTGGTGTACTGATCATTACTTGAAAGTATCATGAAGATTGGATGAAAAAATATATGTTGAGATTTCAGAAGACTCTAGTTTATGGAAGTTTGGCAACCCCTTTCAATAAAAGTGTTATTCGCAAGTCCCTGCATTAGGCTACATCAAGAGGAAACAAACCTTAGAGATAGAACGTAGAACTACAGTATTTTGTCAAGTTTCAAGAAGCTGGCACAAACCGTGTTTGATTTAGATTTCGAACTGCATCTGTCAATATAGGACAAAACAGAGTGAAACCTAAAAATTCAATCTGTTCCTGCAAACGAATGCTTCAACCTAGGATAACGAAACTTGGGCATCCAAGTTTGATTGGTGCACTGCTCATTACTTGAAAGTATCATGAAGGACGGAAGAAAAAATATATGATGAGATTTCAGGAGACTGTAGTTTTTTGGCAGCATAACAATGCCTTTCATTGAAAGTGTTATTCGCCAGCCTGTGCTGAAGGCTACATCAAGAGGAAACAAACCTTAGGGATAGAATGTAGAACTAGTTTATTGTGTCAAGTTTCAAGAAGCTAGGCCAAACCGTGTATGATTTAGAGTTTGAACTACATTTGTCAATATTGGAGAAAACAGAGTGAAACCTAAAAATTCAAACTGTTCCTGCAAACGAATGCTTCAACGTAGGAGAATGAAACTTGAGCATCCAAGTGGGATTGGTGTACTGATCATTACTTGAAAGTATCATGAAGATTGGATGAAAAAATATATGTTGAGATTTCAGAAGACTCTAGTTTTTGGAAGTTTGGCAACCCCTTTCAATAAAAGTGTTATTCGCCAGTCCCTGCATTAGGCTACATCAAGAGGAAACAAACCTTAGAGATAGAACGTAAAACTACAGTATTTTGTCAACTTTCAGAAAGCTAGCACAAACCGTGTTTGATTTAGAGTTCGAACTGCATCCCTCAATATAGGACAAAACAGAGTGAAACCTAAAAATTCAAACTGTTCCTGCAAACGATGCTTCAACCTAGGAGAACGAAACTTGGGCATCCAAGTTTGATTGGTGCACTGCTCATTTCTTGAAAGTATCATGAAGGTCGGAAGAAAAAATACATGATGAGATTTCAGGAGACTGTAGTTTTTTGGCAGCCTAACAACGCCTTTCATTGAAAGTGTTATTCGCCAGTCTGTGCTGAAGGCTACATCAAGAGGAAACAAACCTTAGGGATAGAATGTAGAACTAGTTTATTGTGTCAAGTTTCAAGAAGCTAGCCCAAACCGTGTATGATTTAGAGTTTTAACTACATTTGTCAATATAGGAGAAAACAGAGTGAAACCTAAAAATTCAAACTGTTCCTGCAAACGATGCTTCAACCTAGGAGAACGAAACTTGGGCATCCAAGTTTGATTGGTGCACTGCTCATTTCTTGAAAGTATCATGAAGGTCGGAAGAAAAAATATATGATGAGATTTCAGGAGACTGTAGTTTTTTGGCAGCCTAACAACGCCTTTCATTGAATGTGTTATTCGCCAGTCTCTGCTTAAGGCTACATCAAGAGGAAACAAACCTTAGGGATAGAACGTAGAACTACTTTATTGTGTCATGTTTCAAGTAGCTAGCACAAACCGTGTTTGATTTAAAGTTCTAACTGCATCTGTCAATATAGGAGAAAACAGAGTGAAACCTAAAAATTCAAACTGTTCCTGCAAACGAATGCTTCAACCTAGAAGAACAAAACTTGGGCATCCAAGTGGGAATGGTGTACTGATCATTACTTGAATGTATCATGAAGATTGGATGAAAAAATATATGTTGAGATTTCAGGAGACTCTAGTTTTTTGAAAGTTTGGCAACCCCTTTCAATATAAGTGTTATTCGCCAGTCCCTGCATTAGGCTACATCAAAAGGAAACAAACCTTAGAGAGAGAACGTAGAACTACTTTATTGTGTCAAGTTTCAAGAAGCTAGCACAAACCGTGTTTGATTTAGAGTTCTAGCTGCATCTGTCAATATAGGAGAAAACAGAGTGAAACCTAGAAATTCAAACTGTTACTGCAAACGAATGCATCAACCTAGGAGAACGAAACTTGGGCATCCAAGTTTGATTGGTGTACTGCTCATTAATTGAAAGTATCATTAAGGTCGGAAAAAAAATATGTGTTGAGATTTCAGGAGACTCTAGTTTTTTGGCAGCCTAACAACGCCTTTCATTGAAAGTGTTATTCGCCAGTCTGTGCTGAAGGCTACATCAAGAGGAAACAAACCTTAGGGATAGAATGTAGAACTACTTTATTGTGTCAAGTTTCAAGAAGCTAGCCCAAACCGTGTATGATTTAGAGTTTGAACTACATTTGTCAATATAGGAGAAAACAGAGTGAAACCTAAAAATTCAAACTGTTCCTGCAAACGAATGCTTCAACGTAGGAGAATGAAACTTGAGCATCCAAGTGGGATTGGTGTACTGATCATTACTTGAAAGTATCATGAAGATTGGATGAAAAAATATATGTTGAGATTTCAGAAGACTCTAGTTTATGGAAGTTTGGCAAACCCTTTCAATAAAAGTGTTATTCGCAAGTCCCTGCATTAGGCTACATCAAGAGGAAACAAACCTTAGAGATAGAACGTAGAACTACAGTATTTTGTCAAGTTTCAAGAAGCTGGCACAAACCGTGTTTGATTTAGATTTCGAACTGCATCTGTCAATATAGGACAAAACAGAGTGAAACCTAAAAATTTAATCTGTTCCTGCAAACGAATGCTTCAACCTAGGATAACGAAACTTGGGCATCCAAGTTTGATTGTTGCACTGCTCATTACTTGAAAGTATCATGAAGGTCGGAAGAAAAAATATATGATGAGATTTCAGGAGACTGTAGTTTTTTGGCAGCATAACAATGCCTTTCTTTGAAAGTGTTATTCGCCAGCCTGTGCTGAAGGCTACATCAAGAGGAAACAAACCTTAGGGATAGAATGTAGAACTAGTTTATTGTGTCAAGTTTCAAGAAGCTAGCCCAAACCGTGTATGATTTAGAGTTTGAACTACATTTGTCAATATAGGAGAAAACAGAGTGAAACCTAAAAATTCAAACTGTTCCTGCAAACGAATGCTTCAACGTAGGCGAATGAAACTTGAGCATCCAAGTGGGATTGGTGTACTGATCATTACTTGAAAGTATCATGAAGATTGGATGAAAAAATATATGTTGAGATTTCAGAAGACTCTAGTTTTTGGAAGTTTGGCAACCCCTTTCAATAAAAGTGTTATTCGCCAGTCCCTGCATTAGGCTACATCAAGAGGAAACAAACCTTAGAGATAGAACGTAAAACTACAGTATTTTGTCAACTTTCAGAAAGCTAGCACAAACCGTGTTTGATTTAGAGTTCGAACTGCATCTGTCAATATAGGACAAAACAGAGTGAAACCTAGGAATTCAAACTGTTCCTGCAAACGATGCTTCAACCTAGGAGAACGAAACTTGGGCATCCAAGTTTGATTGGTGCACTGCTCATTTCTTGAAAGTATCATGAAGGTCGGAAGAAAAAATATATGATGAGATTTCAGGAGACTGTAGTTTTTTGGCAGCCTAACAACGCCTTTCATTGAATGTGTTATTCGCCAGTCTCTGCTTAAGGCTACATCAAGAGGAAACAAACCTTAGGGATAGAACGTAGAACTACTTTATTGTGTCATGTTTCAAGTAGCTAGCACAAACCGTGTTTGATTTAAAGTTCTAACTGCATCTGTCAATATAGGAGAAAACAGAGTGAAACCTAAAAATTCAAACTGTTCCTGCAAACGAATGCTTCAACCTAGAAGAACAAAACTTGGGCATCCAAGTGGGAATGGTGTACTGATCATTACTTGAATGTATCATGAAGATTGGATGAAAAAATATATGTTGAGATTTCAGGAGACTCTAGTTTTTTGAAAGTTTGGCAACCCCTTTCAATATAAGTGTTATTCGCCAGTCCCTGCATTAGGCTACATCAAGAGGAAACAAACCTTAGAGAGAGAACGTAGAACTACTTTATTGTGTCAAGTTTCAAGAAGCTAGCACAAACCGTGTTTGATTTAGAGTTCTAGCTGCATCTGTCAATATAGGAGAAAACAGAGTGAAACCTAGAAATTCAAACTGTTACTGCAAACGAATGCATCAACCTAGGAGAACGAAACTTGGGCATCCAAGTTTGATTGGTGTACTGCTCATTAATTGAAAGTATCATTAAGGTCGGAAAAAAAATATGTGTTGAGATTTCAGGAGACTCTAGTTTTTTGGCAGCCTAACAACGCCTTTCATTGAAAGTGTTATTCGCCAGTCTGTGCTGAAGGCTACATCAAGAGGAAACAAACCTTAGGGATAGAATGTAGAACTACTTTATTGTGTCAAGTTTCAAGAAGCTAGCCCAAACCGTGTATGATTTAGAGTTTGAACTACATTTGTCAATATAGGAGAAAACAGAGTGAAACCTAAAAATTCAAACTGTTCCTGCAAACGAATGCTTCAACGTAGGAGAATGAAACTTGAGCATCCAAGTGGGATTGGTGTACTGATCATTACTTGAAAGTATCATGAAGATTGGATGAAAAAATATATGTTGAGATTTCAGAAGACTCTAGTTTTTGGAAGTTTGGCAACCCCTTTCAATAAAAGTGTTATTCGCAAGTCCCTGCATTAGGCTACATCAAGAGGAAACAAACCTTAGAGATAGAACGTAGAACTACAGTATTTTGTCAAGTTTCAAGAAGCTGGCACAAACCGTGTTTGATTTAGATTTCGAACTGGATCTGTCAATATAGGACAAAACAGAGTGAAACCTAAAAATTCAATCTGTCCCTGCAAACGAATGCTTCAACCTAGGATAACGAAACTTGGGCATCCAAGTTTGATTGGTGCACTGCTCATTACTTGAAAGTATCATGAAGGTCGGAAGAAAAAATATATGATGAGATTTCAGGAGACTGTAGTTTTTTGGCAGCATAACAATGCCTTTCATTGAAAGTGTTATTCGCCAGTCTGTGCTGAAGTCTACATCAAGAGGAAACAAACCTTAGGGATAGAATGTAGAACTAGTTTATTGTGTCAAGTTTCAAGAAGCTAGCCCAAACCGTGTATGATTTAGAGTTTGAACTACATTTGTCAATATAGGAGAAAACAGAGTGAAACCTAAAAATTCAAACTGTTCCTGCAAACGAATGCTTCAACGTAGGAGAATGAAACTTGAGCATCCAAGTGGGATTGGTGTACTGATCATTACTTGAAAGTATCATGAAGATTGGATGAAAAAATATATGTTGAGATTTCAGAAGACTCTAGTTTTTGGAAGTTTGGCAACCCCTTTCAATAAAAGTGTTATTCGCCAGTCCCTGCATTAGGCTACATCAAGAGGAAACAAACCTTAGAGATAGAACGTAAAACTACAGTATTTTGTCAACTTTCAGAAAGCTAGCACAAACCGTGTTTGATTTAGAGTTCGAACTGCATCTGTCAATATAGGACAAAACAGAGTGAAACCTAGAAATTCAAACTGTTCCTGCAAACGATGCTTCAACCTAGGAGAACGAAACTTGGGCATCCAAGTTTGATTGGTGCACTGCTCATTTCTTGAAAGTATCATGAAGGTCGGAAGAAAAAATATATGATGAGATTTCAGGAGACTGTAGTTTTTTGGCAGCCTAACAACGCCTTTCATTGAATGTGTTATTCGCCAGTCTCTGCTTAAGGCTACATCAAGAGGAAACAAACCTTAGGGATAGAACGTAGAACTACTTTATTGTGTCATGTTTCAAGTAGCTAGCACAAACCGTGTTTGATTTAAAGTTCTAACTGCATCTGTCAATATAGGAGAAAACAGAGTGAAACCTAAAAATTCAAACGGTTCCTGCAAACGAATGCTTCAACCTAGAAGAACAAAACTTGGGCATCCAAGTGGGAATGGTGTGCTGATCATTACTTGAATGTATCATGAAGATTGGATGAAAAAATATATGTTGAGATTTCAGGAGACTCTAGTTTTTTGAAAGTTTGGCAATCCCTTTCAATATAAGTGTTATTCGCCAGTCCCTGCATTAGGCTACATCAAGAGGAAACAAACCTTAGAGAGAGAACGTAGAACTACTTTATTGTGTCAAGTTTCAAGAAGCTAGCACAAACCGTGTTTGATTTAGAGTTCTAGCTGCATCTGTCAATATAGGAGAAAACAGAGTGAAACCTAGAAATTCAAACTGTTACTGCAAACGAATGCATCAACCTAGGAGAACGAAACTCGGGCATCCAAGTTTGATTGGTGTACTGCTCATTAATTGAAAGTATCATTAAGGTTGGAAAAAAAATATGTGTTGAGATTTCAGGAGACTCTAGTTTTTTGGCAGCCTAACAACGCCTTTCATTGAAAGTGTTATTCGCCAGTCTGTGCTGAAGGCTACATCAAGAGGAAACAAACCTTAGGGATAGAATGTAGAACTACTTTATTGTGTCAAGTTTCAAGAAGCTAGCCCAAACCGTGTATGATTTAGAGTTTGAACTACATTTGTCAATATAGGAGAAAACAGCGTGAAACCTAAAAATTCAAACTGTTCCTGCAAACGAATGTTTCAACGTAGGAGAATGAAACTTGAGCATCCAAGTGGGATTGGTGTACTGATCATTACTTGAAAGTATCATGAAGATTGGATGAAAAAATATATGTTGTGATTTCAGAAGACTCTAGTTTTTGGAAGTTTGGCAACCCCTTTCAATAAAAGTGTTATTCGCAAGTCCCTGCATTAGGCTACATCAAGAGGAAACAAACCTTAGAGATAGAACGTAGAACTACAGTATTTTGTCAAGTTTCAAGAAGCTGGCACAAACCGTGTTTGATTTAGATTTCGAACTGCATCTGTCAATATAGGACAAAACAGAGTGAAAACTAAAAATTCAATCTGTTCCTGCAAACGAATGCTTCAACCTAGGATAACGAAACTTGGGCATCCAAGTTTGATTGGTGCACTGCTCATTACTTGAAAGTATCATGAAGGTCGGAAGAAAAAATATATGATGAGATTTCAGGAGACTGTAGTTTTTTGCCAGCATAACAATGCCTTTCATTGAAAGTGTTATTCGCCAGTCTGTGCTGAAGGCTACATCAAGAGGAAACAAACCTTAGGGATAGAATGTAGAACTACTTTATTGTGTCAAGTTTCAAGAAGCTAGCCCAAACCGTGTATGATTTAGAGTTTGAACTACATTTGTCAATATAGGAGAAAACAGAGTGAAACCTAAAAATTCAAACTGTTCCTGCAAACGAAAGCTTCAACGTAGGAGAATGAAACTTGAGCATCCAAGTGGGATTGGTGTACTGATCATTACTTGAAAGTATCATGAAGATTGGATGAAAAAATATATGTTGAGATTTCAGAAGACTCTAGTTTTTGGAAGTTTGGCAACCCCTTTCAATAAAAGTGTTATTCGCCAGTCCCTGCATTAGGCTACATCAAGAGGAAACAAACCTTAGAGATAGAACGTAAAACTACAGTATTTTGTCAACTTTCAGAAAGCTAGCACAAACCGTGTTTGATTTAGAGTTCGAACTGCATCTGTCAATATAGGACAAAACAGAGTGAAACCTAAAAATTCAAACTGTTCCTGCAAACGATGCTTCAACCTAGGAGAACGAAACTTGGGCATCCAAGTTTGATTGGTGCACTGCTCATTTCTTGAAAGTATCATGAAGGTTTGAAGAAAAAATATATGATTAGATTTCAGGAGATTGTAGTTTTTTGGCAGCATAACAACGCCTTTCATTGAAAGTGTTATTCGCCAGTCTGTGCTGAAGGCTACATCAAGAGGAAACAAACCTTAGGGATAGAATGTAGAACTAGTTTATTGTGTCAAGTTTCAAGAAGCTAGCCCAAACCGTGTATGATTTAGAGTTTGAACTACATTTGTCAATATAGGAGAAAACAGAGTGAAACCTAAAAATTCAAACTGTTCCTGCAAACGAATGCTTCAACGTAGGAGAATGAAACTTGAGCATCCAAGTGGGATTGGTGTACTGATCATTACTTGAAAGTATCATGAAGATTGGATGAAAAAATATATGTTGAGATTTCAGAAGACTCTAGTTTTTGGAAGTTTGGCAACCCCTTTCAATAAAAGTGTTATTCGCCAGTCCCTGCATTAGGCTACATCAAGAGGAAACAAACCTTAGAGATAGAACGTAAAACTACAGTATTTTGTCAACTTTCAGAAAGCTAGCACAAACCGTGTTTGATTTAGAGTTCGAACTGCATCTGTCAATATAGGACAAAACAGAGTGAAACCTAGAAATTCAAACTGTTCCTGCAAACGATGCTTCAACCTAGGAGAACGAAACTTGGGCATCCAAGTTTGATTGGTGCACTGCTCATTTCTTGAAAGTATCATGAAGGTCGGAAGAAAAAATATATGATGAGATTTCAGGAGACTGTAGTTTTTTGGCAGCCTAACAACGCCTTTCATTGAATGTGTTATTCGCCAGTCTCTGCTTAAGGCTACATCAAGAGGAAACAAACCTTAGGGATAGAACGTAGAACTACTTTATTGTGTCATGTTTCAAGTAGCTAGCACAAACCGTGTTTGATTTAAAGTTCTAACTGCATCTGTCAATATAGGAGAAAACAGAGTGAAACCTAAAAATTCAAACTGTTCCTGCAAACGAATGCTTCAACCTAGAAGAACAAAACTTGGGCATCCAAGTGGGAATGGTGTACTGATCATTACTTGAATGTATCATGAAGATTGGATGAAAAAATATATGTTGAGTTTTCAGGAGACTCTAGTTTTTTGAAAGTTTGGCAACCCCTTTCAATATAAGTGTTATTCGCCAGTCCCTGCATTAGGCTACATCAAGAGGAAACAAACCTTAGAGAGAGAACGTAGAACTACTTTATTGTGTCAAGTTTCAAGAAGCTAGCACAAACCGTGTTTGATTTAGAGTTCTAGCTGCATCTGTCAATATAGGAGAAAACAGAGTGAAACCTAGAAATTCAAACTGTTACTGCAAACGAATGCATCAACCTAGGAGAACGAAACTTGGGCATCCAAGTTTGATTGGTGTACTGCTCATTAATTGAAAGTATCATTAAGGTCGGAAAAAAAATATGTGTTGAGATTTCAGGAGACTCTAGTTTTTTGGCAGCCTAACAACGCCTTTCATTGAAAGTGTTATTCGCCAGTCTGTGCTGAAGGCTACATCAAGAGGAAACAAACCTTAGGGATAGAATGTAGAACTACTTTATTGTGTCAAGTTTCAAGAAGCTAGCCCAAACCGTGTATGATTTAGAGTTTGAACTACATTTGTCAATATAGGAGAAAACAGAGTGAAACCTAATAATTCAAACTGTTCCTGCAAACGAATGCTTCAACGTAGGAGAATGAAACTTGAGCATCCAAGTGGGATTGGTGTACTGATCATTACTTGAAAGTATCATGAAGATTGGATGAAAAAATATATGTTGAGATTTCAGAAGACTCTAGTTTTTGGAAGTTTGGCAACCCCTTTCAATAAAAGTGTTATTCGCAAGTCCCTGCATTAGGCTACATCAAGAGGAAACAAACCTTAGAGACAGAACGTAGAACTACAGTATTTTGTCAAGTTTCAAGAAGCTGGCACAAACCGTGTTTGATTTAGATTTCGAACTGGATCTGTCAATATAGGACAAAACAGAGTGAAACCTAAAAATTCAATCTGTTCCTGCAAACGAATGCTTCAACCTAGGATAACGAAACTTGGGCATCCAAGTTTGATTGGTGCACTGCTCATTACTTGAAAGTATCATGAAGGTCGGAAGAAAAAATATATGATGAGATTTCAGGAGACTGTAGTTTTTTGGCAGCATAACAATGCCTTTCATTGAAAGTGTTATTCGCCAGTCTGTGCTGAAGGCTACATCAAGAGGAAACAAACCTTAGGGATAGAATGTAGAACTAGTTTATTGTGTCAAGTTCCAAGAAGCTAGCCCAAACCGTGTATGATTTAGAGTTTGAACTACGTTTGTCAATATAGGAGAAAACAGAGTGAAACCTAAAAATTCAAACTGTTCCTGCAAACGAATGCTTCAACGTAGGAGAATGAAACTTGAGCATCCAAGTGGGATTGGTGTACTGATCATTACTTGAAAGTATCATGAAGATTGGATGAAAAAATATATGTTGAGATTTCAGAAGACTCTAGTTTTTGGAAGTTTGGCAACCCCTTTCAATAAAAGTGTTATTCGCCAGTCCCTGCATTAGGCTACATCAAGAGGAAACAAACCTTAGAGATAGAACGTAAAACTACAGTATTTTGTCAACTTTCAGAAAGCTAGCACAAACCGTGTTTGATTTAGAGTTCGAACTGCATCTGTCAATATAGGACAAAACAGAGTGAAACCTAAAAATTCAAACTGTTCCTGCAAACGATGCTTCAACCTAGGAGAACGAAACTTGGGCATCCAAGTTTGATTGGTGCACTGCTCATTTCTTGAAAGTATCATGAAGGTTTGAAGAAAAAATATATGATTAGATTTCAGGAGATTGTAGTTTTTTGGCAGCATAACAACGCCTTTCATTGAAAGTGTTATTCGCCAGTCTGTGCTGAAGGCTACATCAAGAGGAAACAAACCTTAGGGATAGAATGTAGAACTAGTTTATTGTGTCAAGTTTCAAGAAGCTAGCCCAAACCGTGTATGATTTAGAGTTTGAACTACATTTGTCAATATAGGAGAAAACAGAGTGAAACCTAAAAATTCAAACTGTTCCTGCAAACGAATGCTTCAACGTAGGAGAATGAAACTTGAGCATCCAAGTGGGATTGGTGTACTGATCATTACTTGAAAGTATCATGAAGATTGGATGAAAAAATATATGTTGAGATTTCAGAAGACTCTAGTTTTTGGAAGTTTGGCAACCCCTTTCAATAAAAGTGTTATTCGCCAGTCCCTGCATTAGGCTACATCAAGAGGAAACAAACCTTAGAGATAGAACGTAAAACTACAGTATTTTGTCAACTTTCAGAAAGCTAGCACAAACCGTGTTTGATTTAGAGTTCGAACTGCATCTGTCAATATAGGACAAAACAGAGTGAAACCTAGAAATTCAAACTGTTCCTGCAAACGATGCTTCAACCTAGGAGAACGAAACTTGGGCATCCAAGTTTGATTGGTGCACTGCTCATTTCTTGAAAGTATCATGAAGGTCGGAAGAAAAAATATATGATGAGATTTCAGGAGACTGTAGTTTTTTGGCAGCCTAACAACGCCTTTCATTGAATGTGTTATTCGCCAGTCTCTGCTTAAGGCTACATCAAGAGGAAACAAACCTTAGGGATAGAACGTAGAACTACTTTATTGTGTCATGTTTCAAGTAGCTAGCACAAACCGTGTTTGATTTAAAGTTCTAACTGCATCTGTCAATATAGGAGAAAACAGAGTGAAACCTAAAAATTCAAACTGTTCCTGCAAACGAATGCTTCAACCTAGAAGAACAAAACTTGGGCATCCAAGTGGGAATGGTGTACTGATCATTACTTGAATGTATCATGAAGATTGGATGAAAAAATATATGTTGAGATTTCAGGAGACTCTAGTTTTTTGAAAGTTTGGCAACCCCTTTCAATATAAGTGTTATTCGCCAGTCCCTGCATTAGGCTACATCAAGAGGAAACAAACCTTAGAGAGAGAACGTAGAACTATTTTATTGTGTCAAGTTTCAAGAAGCTAGCACAAACCGTGTTTGATTTAGAGTTCTAGCTGCATCTGTCAATATAGGAGAAAACAGAGTGAAACCTAGAAATTCAAACTGTTACTGCAAACGAATGCATCAACCTAGGAGAACGAAACTTGGGCATCCAAGTTTGATTGGTGTACTGCTCATTAACTGAAAGTATCATTAAGGTCGGAAAAAAAATATGTGTTGAGATTTCAGGAGACTCTAGTTTTTTGGCAGCCTAACAACGCCTTTCATTGAAAGTGTTATTCGCCAGTCTGTGCTGAAGGCTACATCAAGAGGAAACAAACCTTAGGGATAGAATGTAGAACTACTTTATTGTGTCAAGTTTCAAGAAGCTAGCCCAAACCGTGTATGATTTAGAGTTTGAACTACATTTGTCAATATAGGAGAAAACAGAGTGAAACCTAAAAATTCAAACTGTTCCTGCAAACGAATGCTTCAACGTAGGAGAATGAAACTTGAGCATCCAAGTGGGATTGGTGTACTGATCATTACTTGAAAGTATCATGAAGATTGGATGAAAAAATATATGTTGAGATTTCAGAAGACTCTAGTTTTTGGAAGTTTGGCAACCCCTTTCAATAAAAGTGTTATTCGCAAGTCCCTGCATTAGGCTACATCAAGAGGAAACAAACCTTAGAGACAGAACGTAGAACTACAGTATTTTGTCAAGTTTCAAGAAGCTGGCACAAACCGTGTTTGATTTAGATTTCGAACTGGATCTGTCAATATAGGACAAAACAGAGTGAAACCTAAAAATTCAATCTGTTCCTGCAAACGAATGCTTCAACCTAGGATAACGAAACTTGGGCATCCAAGTTTGATTGGTGCACTGCTCATTACTTGAAAGTATCATGAAGGTCGGAAGAAAAAATATATGATGAGATTTCAGAAGACTGTAGTTTTTTGGCAGCATAACAATGCCTTTCATTGAAAGTGTTATTCGCCAGTCTGTGCTGAAGGCTACATCAAGAGGAAACAAACCTTAGGGATAGAATGTAGAACTAGTTTATTGTGTCAAGTTCCAAGAAGCTAGCCCAAACCGTGTATGATTTAGAGTTTGAACTACATTTGTCAATATAGGAGAAAACAGAGTGAAACCTAAAAATTCAAACTGTTCCTGCAAACGAATGCTTCAACGTAGGAGAATGAAACTTGAGCATCCAAGTGGGATTGGTGTACTGATCATTACTTGAAAGTATCATGAAGATTGGATGAAAAAATATATGTTGAGATTTCAGAAGACTCTAGTTTTTGGAAGTTTGGCAACCCCTTTCAATAAAAGTGTTATTCGCCAGTCCCTGCATTAGGCTACATCAAGAGGAAACAAACCTTAGAGATAGAACGTAAAACTACAGTATTTTGTCAACTTTCAGAAAGCTAGCACAAACCGTGTTTGATTTAGAGTTCGAACTGCATCTGTCAATATAGGACAAAACAGAGTGAAACCTAAAAATTCAAACTGTTCCTGCAAACGATGCTTCAACCTAGGAGAACGAAACTTGGGCATCCAAGTTTGATTGGTGCACTGCTCATTTCTTGAAAGTATCATGAAGGTCGGAAGAAAAAATATATGATGAGATTTCAGGAGATTGTAGTTTTTTGGCAGCATAACAACGCCTTTCATTGAAAGTGTTATTCGCCAGTCTGTGCTGAAGGCTACATCAAGAGGAAACAAACCTTAGGGATAGAATGTAGAACTACTTTATTGTGTCAAGTTTCAAGAAGCTAGCCCAAACCGTGTATGATTTAGAGTTTGAACTACATTTGTCAATATAGGAGAAAACAGAGTGAAACCTAAAAATTGAAACTGTTCCTGCAAACGAATGCTTCAACGTAGGAGAATGAAACTTGAGCATCCAAGTGGGATTGGTGTACTGATCATTACTTGAAAGTATCATGAAGATTGGATGAAAAAATATATGTTGAGATTTCAGAAGACTCTAGTTTTTGGAAGTTTGGCAACCCCTTTCAATAAAAGTGTTATTCGCCAGTCCCTGCATTAGGCTACATCAAGAGGAAACAAACCTTAGAGATAGAACGTAAAACTACAGTATTTTGTCAACTTTCAGAAAGCTAGCACAAACCGTGTTTGATTTAGAGTTCGAACTGCATCTGTCAATATAGGACAAAACAGAGTGAAACCTAGAAATTCAAACTGTTCCTGCAAACGATGCTTCAACCTAGGAGAACGAAACTTGGGCATCCAAGTTTGATTGGTGCACTGCTCATTTCTTGAAAGTATCATGAAGGTCGGAAGAAAAAATATATGATGAGATTTCAGGAGACTGTAGTTTTTTGGCAGCCTAACAACGCCTTTCATTGAATGTGTTATTCGCCAGTCTCTGCTTAAGGCTACATCAAGAGGAAACAAACCTTAGGGATAGAACGTAGAACTACTTTATTGTGTCATGTTTCAAGTAGCTAGCACAAACCGTGTTTGATTTAAAGTTCTAACTGCATCTGTCAATATAGGAGAAAACAGACTGAAACCTAAAAATTCAAACTGTTCCTGCAAACGAATGCTTCAACCTAGAAGAACAAAACTTGGGCATCCAAGTGGGAATGGTGTACTGATCATTACTTGAATGTATCATGAAGATTGGATGAAAAAATATATGTTGAGATTTCAGGAGACTCTAGTTTTTTGAAAGTTTGGCAACCCCTTTCAATATAAGTGTTATTCGCCAGTCCCTGCATTAGGCTACATCAAGAGGAAACAAACCTTAGAGATAGAACGTAGAACTACAGTATTTTGTCAAGTTTCAAGAAGCTGGCACAAACCGTGTTTGATTTAGATTTCGAACTGGATCTGTCAATATAGGACAAAACAGAGTGAAACCTAAAAATTCAATCTGTTCCTGCAAACGAATGCTTCAACCTAGGATAACGAAACTTGGGCATCCAAGTTTGATTGGTGCACTGCTCATTACTTGAAAGTATCATGAAGGTCGGAAGAAAAAATATATGATGAGATTTCAGGAGACTGTAGTTTTTTGGCAGCATAACAATGCCTTTCATTGAAAGTGTTATTCGCCAGTCTGTGCTGAAGGCTACATCAAGAGGAAACAAACCTTAGGGATAGAATGTAGAACTACTTTATTGTGTCAAGTTTCAAGAAGCTAGCCCAAACCGTGTATGATTTAGAGTTTGAACTACATTTGTCAATATAGGAGAAAACAGAGTGAAACCTAAAAATTCAAACTGTTCCTGCAAACGAATGCTTCAACGTAGGAGAATGAAACTTGAGCATCCAAGTGGGATTGGTGTAGTGATCATTACTTGAAAGTATCATGAAGATTAGATGAAAAAATATATGTTGAGATTTCAGAAGACTCTAGTTTTTGGAAGTTTGGCAACCCCTTTCAATAAAAGTGTTATTCGCCAGTCCCTGCATTAGGCTACATCAAGAGGAAACAAACCTTAGAGATAGAACGTAAAACTACAGTATTTTGTCAACTTTCAGAAAGCTAGCACAAACCGTGTTTGATTTAGAGTTCGAACTGCATCTGTCAATATAGGACAAAACAGAGTGAAACCTAAAAATTCAAACTGTTCCTGCAAACGATGCTTCAACCTAGGAGAACGAAACTTGGGCATCCAAGTTTGATTGGTGCACTGCTCATTTCTTGAAAGTATCATGAAGGTCGGAAGAAAAAATATATGATGAGATTTCAGGAGACTGTAGTTTTTTGGCAGCCTAACAACGCCTTTCATTGAATGTGTTATTCGCCAGTCTCTGCTTAAGGCTACATGAAGAGGAAACAAACCTTAGGGAGAGAATGTAGAACTACTTTATTGTGTCATGTTTCAAGTAGCTAGCACAAACCGTGTTTGATTTAAAGTTCTAACTGCATCTGTCAATATAGGAGAAAACAGAGTGAAACCTAAAAATTCAAACTGTTCCTGCAAACGAATGCTTCAACCTAGAAGAACAAAACTTGGGCATCCAAGTGGGAATGGTGTACTGATCATTACTTGAATGTATCATGAAGATTGGATGAAAAAATATATGTTGAGATTTCAGGAGACTCTAGTTTTTTGAAAGTTTGGCAACCCCTTTCAATATAAGTGTTATTCGCCAGTCCCTGCATTAGGCTACATCAAGAGGAAACAAACCTTAGAGAGAGAACGTAGAACTACTTTATTGTATCAAGTTTCAAGAAGCTAGCACAAACCGTGTTTGATTTAGAGTTCTAGCTGCATCTGTCAATATAGGAGAAAACAGAGTGAAACCTAGAAATTCAAACTGTTACTGCAAACGAATGCATCAACCTAGAAGAACGAAACTTGGGCATCCAAGTTTGATTGGTGTACTGCTCATTAATTGAAAGTATCATTAAGGTCGGAAAAAAAATATGTGTTGAGATTTCAGGAGACTCTAGTTTTTTGGCAGCCTAACAACGCCTTTCATTGAAAGTGTTATTCGCCAGTCTGTGCTGAAGGCTACATCAAGAGGAAACAAACCTTAGGGATAGAATGTAGAACTACTTTATTGTGTCAAGTTTCAAGAAGCTAGCCCAAACCGTGTATGATTTAGAGTTTGAACTACATTTGTCAATATAGGAGAAAACAGAGTGAAACCTAAAAATTCAAACTGTTCCTGCAAACGAATGTTTCAACGTAGGAGAATGAAACTTGAGCATCCAAGTGGGATTGGTGTACTGATCATTACTTGAAAGTATCATGAAGATTGGATGAAAAAATATATGTTGAGATTTCAGAAGACTCTAGTTTTTGGAAGTTTGGCAACCCCTTTCAATAAAAGTGTTATTCGCAAGTCCCTGCATTAGGCTACATCAAGAGGAAACAAACCTTAGAGATAGAACGTAGAACTACAGTATTTTGTCAAGTTTCAAGAAGCTGGCACAAACCGTGTTTGATTTAGATTTCGAACTGGATCTGTCAATATAGGACAAAACAGAGTGAAACCTAAAAATTCAATCTGTTCCTGCAAACGAATGCTTCAACCTAGGATAACGAAACTTGGGCATCCAAGTTTGATTGGTGCACTGCTCATTACTTGAAAGTATCATGAAGGTCGGAAGAAAAAATATATGATGAGATTTCAGGAGACTGTAGTTTTTTGGCAGCATAACAATGCCTTTCATTGAAAGTGTTATTCGCCAGTCTGTGCTGAAGGCTACATCAAGAGGAAACAAACCTTAGGGATAGAATGTAGAACTACTTTATTGTGTCAAGTTTCAAGAAGCTAGCCCAAACCGTGTATGATTTAGAGTTTGAACTACATCTGTCAATATAGGAGAAAACAGAGTGAAACCTAAAAATTCAAACTGTTCCTGCAAACGAATGCTTCAACGTAGGAGAATGAAACTTGAGCATCCAAGTGGGATTGGTGTACTGATCATTACTTGAAAGTATCATGAAGATTGGATGAAAAAATATATGTTGAGATTTCAGAAGACTCTAGTTTTTGGAAGTTTGGCAACCCCTTTCAATAAAAGTGTTATTCGCCAGTCCCTGCATTAGGCTACATCAAGAGGAAACAAACCTTAGAGATAGAACGTAAAACTACAGTATTTTGTCAACTTTCAGAAAGCTAGCACAAACCGTGTTTGATTTAGAGTTCGAACTGCATCTGTCAATATAGGACAAAACAGAGTGAAACCTAAAAATTCAAACTGTTCCTGCAAACGATGCTTCAACCTAGGAGAACGAAACTTGGGCATCCAAGTTTGATTGGTGCACTGCTCATTTCTTGAAAGTATCATGAAGGTCGGAAGAAAAAATATATGATGAGATTTCAGGAGACTGTAGATTTTGGCAGCATAACAACGCCTTTCATTGAAAGTGGTATTCGCCAGTCTGTGCTGATGGCTACATCAAGAGGAAACAAACCTTAGGGATAGAATGTAGAACTAGTTTATTGTGTCAAGTTTCAAGAAGCTAGCCCAAACCGTGTATGATTTAGAGTTTGAACTACATTTGTCAATATAGGAGAAAACAGAGTGAAACCTAAAAATTCAAACTGTTCCTGCAAACGAATGCTTCAACGTAGGAGAATGAAACTTGAGCATCCAAGTGGGATTGGTGTACTGATCATTACTTGAAAGTATCATGAAGATTGGATGAAAAAATATATGTTGAGATTTCAGA
>NW_027515455.1:0-78892 GCF_048772815.1 Callospermophilus lateralis
CTCCTTGAAGTTTGACCAAATGAAGTAGTTCTAAGTTCTATCTCTATGGTTTGTTTCCTCTTGAAGTACCCCATGCAGAGACTGGAGAAAAACACTTTCGTTTGAAAGGGGTTGCCAAGCTTCCAAAAACTACTAGTTTGCTGAAATCTCAGCAAACATTTTTTCACCAATCTTGATGATACTTGGTGGTAATGATCAGTTCACTAAGCCCACTTGGCTGCCTAATTTTTACTATTCTAGGTTCAAGCGTTCGTTTCCTGTAACACTTTGAATTTTTAGGTTTCACTCTGTTTTCTGCTATATAGATAGATGTGTTTGAAACTCTAAATCAAACACGGTTTGTGCTAGCTCCTTAAAACTTTACCAAATGAAGTAGTTCTATGTTCCATCTCTATGGTCTGTTTCCTCTTGAAGTACACCATGCAGAGACTGGCGAAAAACACTTTCGTTTGAAAGGGGTGGCCAAGCTTCCAAAAAACTACTAGTTTGCTGAAATCTCGGCAAAACATTTTTCACAAAATCTTGATGATACTTGTGGTAATGATCAGTTCACTAATCCCACTTCGCTGCCCAATATTTATTCTTCTATGTTGAAGCATTCGTTTCCAGTAACAGTTTGAATTTTTAGGTTTCACTCTGTTTTCTCATACATAGATAGCTGTGTTTGGAATTCTAAATCAAACACGGTTGTGCTAGCTCCTTGAAACTTGACCAAATGAAGTAGTTCTAAGTTCTATCTCTATGGTTTGTTTGTTCTTGAAGTACCCCATGCAGAGACTGGCGAAAAACACTTTCGTTTGAAAGGGGTTGCCAAGCTTCCAAAAAACTACTAGTTTGCTGAAATCTCAGCAAACATTTTTTCACATAATCTTGATGATACTTGGTGGTAATGATCAGTTCACTAATCCCACTTGGCTGCCCAACTTTCACTCTTCTAGGTTCAAGCGTTCGTTTCCCGTAACACTTTGAATTTTAAGTTTCACTCTGTTTTCTGCTATATAGATAGATGTGTTTGAAACTCTAAATCAAACACGGTTTGTGCTAGCTCCTTGAAACTTGACCAAATGAAGTAGTTCTAAGTTCTATCTCTATGGTTTGTTTCCTCTTGAAGTACCCCATGCAGAGACTGGCGAAAAACACTTTCGTTTGAAAGGGGTTGCCAAGCTTCCAAAAACTACTAGTTTGCTGAAATCTCAGCAAACATTTTTTCACCAAATCTTGATGATACATGGTGGTAATGATCAGTTCACTAATCTCACTTGGCTGCCCAACTTTCACTCTTCTAGGTTCAATGTTCGTTTCCAGTAACACTTTGAATTTTTAGGTTTCACTCTGTTTTAATGCTATATATATAGATGTGTTTGAAACTCTAAATCAAACACGGTTGTGCTAGCTCCGTGAAACTTGACCAAATGAAGTAGTTCTAAGTTCTATCTCTATGGTTTGTTTCCTCTTGAAGTACCCCATGAAGAGACTGGCGAAAAACACTTTCGTTTGAAAGGGGTTGCCAAGCTTCCAAAAAACTACTAGTTTGATGAAATCTCAGCAAACATTTTTTCACCAAATCTTGATGATACTTGGTGGTAATGATCAGTTCACTAATCCCACTTAGCTGCCCAACTTTCACTCTTCTAGGTTCAAGCGTTCGTTTCAGTAACACTTTGAATTTTTAGGTTTCACTCTGTTTTTTGCTATATAGATAGATGTGTTTGAAACTCTAAATCAAACACGGTTTGTGCTAGCTCCTTGAAACTTGACCAAATGAAGTGGTTCTAAGTTCTATCTCTATGGTTTGTTTCCTCTTGAAGTACCCATGCAGAGACTGGTGAAAAACACTTTCGTTTGAAAGGGGTGGCCAAGCTTCCAAAAAACTACTAGTTTGCTGAAATCTCAGCAAACATTTTTTCACCAAATCTTGATGATACTTGGTGGTAATGATCAGTTCACTAAGCCCACTTGGCTGCCCAATTTTTACTCTTCTAGGTTCAAGCGTTCGTTTCCAGTAACACTTTGAATTTTTAGGTTTCACTCTGTTTCCTGCTATATAGATAGATGTGTTTGAAACTCTAAATCAAACACGGTTTGTGCTAGCTCCTTGAAACTTTACCAAATGAAGTAGTTCTATGTTCCATCTCTATGGTTTGTTTCCTCTTGAAGTACACCATGCAGAGACTGGGGAAAAACACTTTCGTTTGAAAGGGGTGGCCAAGCTTCCAAAAAACTACTAGTTTGCTGAAATCTCAGCAAAACTTTTTTCACCAAATCTTGATGATACTTGGTGGTAATGATCAGTTCACTAATCCCACGTGGCTACCCAATTTTTATTCTTCTAGGTTGAAGCATTCGTTTCCACTAACACTTTGAATTTTTAGATTTCACTCTGTTTTCTGCTATATAGATAGATGTGTTTGAAACTCTAAATCAAACACGGTTTTGTGCTAGCTCCGTGAAACTTGACAAAATGAAGTAGTCCTAAGTTCTATCTCTATGGTTTCTTTCCTCTTGAAGTACCCCATGCAGAGACTGGCGAAAAACACTTTCGTTTGAAAGGGGTTGCCAAGCATCCAAAAAAATACTAGTTTGCTGAAATCTCAGCAAACATTTTTTCACCAAATCTTGATGATACTTGGTGGTAATGATCAGTTCACTAATCCCACTTGGCTGCCCAATTTTTATTCTTCTAGGTTGAAGCATTCGTTTCCAGTAACACTTTGAATTTTTAGGTTTCACTCTGTTTTCTCCTACATAGATAGCTGTGTTTGGAATTCTAAATCAAACATGGTTTGTGCTCGCTCATTGAAACTTGACGAAATGAAGTAGTTCTAAGTTCTATCTCTTTGGTTTTTTTTCTCTTGAAGTACCCCATGCAGAGACTGGCGAAAAACACTTTCGTTTGAAATGGGTTGCCAAGCTTCCAAAAAACTACTAGTTTGCTGAAATCTCAGCAAACATTTTTTCACCAAAACTTGATGATACTTGGTGGTAATGATCATTTCACTAATCCCACTTGGATGCCCAACTTTCACTCTTCTAGGTTCAAGGGTTCGTTTCCAGTAACACTTTGAATTTTTAGGTTTCACTCTGTTTTCTGCTATATAGATAGATGTGTTTGAAACTCTAAATCAAACACGGTTTGTGCTAGCTCCTTGAAACTTGACCAAATGAAGTAGTTCTAAGTTCTATCTCTATGGTTTGTTTCCTCTTGAAGTACCCCATGCAGAGACTGGCGAAAAACACTTTCGTTTGAAAGGGGTGGCCAAGCTTCCAAAAAACTACTAGTTTGCTGAAATCTCAGCAAACATTTTTTCACCAAATCTTGATGATACTTGGTGGTAATGATCAGCTCACTAAGCCCACTTGGTGCCCAATTTTTACTCTTCTAGGTTCAAGCGTTCGTTTCCAGTAACACTTTGAATTTTTAGGTTTCACTCTGTTTTCTCATACATAGATAGCTGTGTTTGGAATTCTAAATCAAACACGGTTTGTGCTAGCTCCTTGAAACATTACCAAATGAAGTAGTTCTATGTTCCATTTCTATGCTTTGTTTCCTCTTGAAGTACCCCATGCAGAGACTGGCGAAAAACACTTTCGTTTGAAAGGGGTTGCCAAGCTTCCAAAAACTACTAGTTTGCTGAAATCTCAGCAAATATTTTTTCACAAAATCTTGATGATACTTGGTGGTAATGATCAGTTCACTAATCCCACTTTCCTGCCCAACTTTCACTCTTCTAGGTTCAAGCGTTCGTTTCCAGTAACACTTTGAATTTTTAGGTTTCACTCTGTTTTCTGCTTTATAGATAGATGTGTTTGAAACTGTAAATCAAACACGGTTTGTGCTAGCTCCGTGAAACTTGACCAAATGAAGTAGTTCTAAGTTCTATCTCTATGGTTTGTTTCCTATTGAAGTACCCCATGCAGAGACTGGCGAAAAACACTTTCGTTTGAAAGGGGTTGCAAGCTTCCAAAAAACTACTAGTTTGCTGAAATCTCAGCAAAACTTTTTTCACCAAAACTTGATGAAACTTGGTGGTAATGATCATTTCACTAATCCCACTTGGCTGCCCAACTTTCACTCTTCTAGGTTCAAGCGTTCGTTTCCAGTAACACTTTGAATTTTTTAGGTTTCACTCTGTTTTCTGCTATATAGATAGATGTGTTTGAAACTCTAAATCAAACACGGTTTGTGCTAGCTCCTTGAAATTTGACCAAATGAAGTAGTTCCAAGTTCTATCTCTATGGTTTGTTTCCTCTTGAAGTACCCCATGCAGAGACTGGCGAAAAACACTTTCGTTTGAAAGGGGTGGCCAAGCTTCCAAAAAACTACTAGTTTGCTGAAATCTCAGCAAACATTTTTTCAACAAATCTAGATGATACTTGGTGGTAATGATCAGTTCACTAATCCCACTTGGCTGCCCAATATTTATTCTTCTATGTTGAAGCATTCGTTTCCAGTAACAGTTTGAATTTTTAGGTTTCACTCTGTTTTCTCATACATAGATAGCTGTGTTTGGAATTCTAAATCAAACATGGTTTGTGCTAGCTCCTTGATACTTGACCAAATGAAGTAGTTCTAAGTTCTATCTCTATGGTTTGTTTCCTCTTGAAGTACCCCATGCAGAGACTGGCGAAAAACACTTTCGTTTGAAAGGGGTTGCCAAGCTTCCAAAAAAGAACTTGTTTGCTGAAATCTCAGCACAACTTTTTTCACCAAAACTTGATGATACTTGCTGGTAATGATCATTTCACTAATCCCACTTGGCTGCCCAACTTTCACTCTTCTAGGTTCAAGCGTTCGTTTCCAGTAACACTTTGAATTTTTAGGTTTCACTCTGTTTTCTGCTATATAGATAGATGTGTTTGAAACTCTAAATCAAACACGGTTTGTGCTAGCTCCTTGAAACTTGACCAAATGAAGTAGTTCTAAGTTCTATCTCTATGGTTTGTTTCCTCTTGAAGTACCCCATGCAGAGACGGGTGAAAAACACTTTCGTTTGAAAGGGGTGGCCAAGCTTCCAAAAAACTACTAGTTTGCTGAAATCTCAGCAAATATTTTTTCACCAAATCTTGATGATACTTGGTGGTAATGATCAGTTCACTAAGCCCACTTGGCTGCCCAATTTTTACTCTTCTAGGTTCAAGCGTTCGTTTCCAGTAACTCTTTGAATTTTTAGGTTTCACTCTGTTTCCTGCTATATAGATAGATGTGTTTGAAACTCTAAATCAAACACGGTTTGTGCTAGCTCCTTGAAACTTTACCAAATGAAGTAGTTCTATGTTCCATCTCTATGGTTTGTTTCCTCTTGAAGTACACCATGCAGAGACTGGGGAAAAACACTTTCGTTTGAAAGGGGTGGCCAAGCTTCCAAAAAACTACTAGTTTGCTGAACTCTCAGCAAAACTTTTTTCACCAAATCTTAATGATACTTGGTGGTAATGATCAGTTCACTATTCCCACTTGGCTGCCCAATTTTTATTCTTCTAGGTTGAAGCATTCGTTTCCAGTAACAGTTTGAATTTTTAGGTTTCACTCTGTTTTCTCATACATAGATAGCTGTGTTTGGAATTCTAAATCAAACACGGTTTGTGCTAGCTCCTTGAAACTTGACCAAATGAAGTAGTTCTAAGTTCTATCTCTATGGTTTGTTTCCTCTTGAAGTACCCCATGCAGAGACTGGCGAAAAACACTTTCGTTTGAAAGGGGTTGCCAAGCTTCCAAAAAACTACTAGTTTGCTGAAATCTCAGCAAAACTTTTTTCACCAAATCTTAATGATACTTGGTGGTAATGATCAGTTCACTAATCCCACGTGGCTACCCAATTTTTATTCTTCTCGGTTGAAGCATTCGTTTCCAGTAACACTTTGAATTTTTAGGTTTCACTCTGTTTTCTGCTATATAGATAGATGTGTTTGAAACTCTAAATCAAACACGGTTTGTGCTAGCTCCTTGAAGTTTGACCAAATGAAGTAGTTCTAAGTTCTATCTCTATGGTTTGTTTCCTCTTGAAGTACCCCATGCAGAGACTGGAGAAAAACACTTTCGTTTGAAAGGGGTTGCCAAGCTTCCAAAAAACTACTAGTTTGCTGAAATCTCAGCAAACATTTTTTCACCAAATCTTGATGATACTTGGTGGTAATGATCAGTTCACTAAGCCCACTTGGCTGCCTAATTTTTACTATTCTAGGTTCAAGCGTTCGTTTCCTGTAACACTTTGAATTTTTAGGTTTCACTCTGTTTTCTGCTATATAGATAGATGTGTTTGAAACTCTAAATCAAACACGGTTTGTGCTAGCTCCTTAAAACTTTACCAAATGAAGTAGTTCTATGTTCCATCTCTATGGTCTGTTTCCTCTTGAAGTACACCATGCAGAGACTGGCGAAAAACACTTTCGTTTGAAAGGGGTGGCCAAGCTTCCAAAAAACTACTAGTTTGCTGAAATCTCGGCAAAACATTTTTCACAAAATCTTGATGATACTTTGTGGTAATGATCAGTTCACTAATCCCACTTCGCTGCCCAATATTTATTCTTCTATGTTGAAGCATTCGTTTCCAGTAACAGTTTGAATTTTTAGGTTTCACTCTGTTTTCTCATACATAGATAGCTGTGTTTGGAATTCTAAATCAAACACGGTTTGTGCTAGCTCCTTGAAACTTGACCAAATGAAGTAGTTCTAAGTTCTATCTCTATGGTTTGTTTGTTCTTGAAGTACCCCATGCAGAGACTGGCGAAAAACACTTTCGTTTGAAAGGGGTTGCCAAGCTTCCAAAAAACTACTAGTTTGCTGAAATCTCAGCAAACATTTTTTCACATAATCTTGATGATACTTGGTGGTAATGATCAGTTCACTAATCCCACTTGGCTGCCCAACTTTCACTCTTCTAGGTTCAAGCGTTCGTTTCCCGTAACACTTTGAATTTTTAAGTTTCACTCTGTTTTCTGCTATATAGATAGATGTGTTTGAAACTCTAAATCAAACACGGTTTGTGCTAGCTCCTTGAAACTTGACCAAATGAAGTAGTTCTAAGTTCTATCTCTATGGTTTGTTTCCTCTTGAAGTACCCCATGCAGAGACTGGCGAAAAACACTTTCGTTTGAAAGGGGTTGCCAAGCTTCCAAAAAACTACTAGTTTGCTGAAATCTCAGCAAACATTTTTTCACCAAATCTTGATGATACATGGTGGTAATGATCAGTTCACTAATCTCACTTGGCTGCCCAACTTTCACTCTTCTAGGTTCAATGTTCGTTTCCAGTAACACTTTGAATTTTTAGGTTTCACTCTGTTTTATGCTATATATATAGATGTGTTTGAAACTCTAAATCAAACACGGTTGTGCTAGCTCCGTGAAACTTGACCAAATGAAGTAGTTCTAAGTTCTATCTCTATGGTTTGTTTCCTCTTGAAGTACCCCATGAAGAGACTGGCGAAAAACACTTTCGTTTGAAAGGGGTTGCCAAGCTTCCAAAAAACTACTAGTTTGATGAAATCTCAGCAAACATTTTTTCACCAAATCTTGATGATACTTGGTGGTAATGATCAGTTCACTAATCCCACTTAGCTGCCCAACTTTCACTCTTCTAGGTTCAAGCGTTCGTTTCCAGTAACACTTTGAATTTTTAGGTTTCACTCTGTTTTTTGCTATATAGATAGATGTGTTTGAAACTCTAAATCAAACACGGTTTGTGCTAGCTCCTTGAAACTTGACCAAATGAAGTGGTTCTAAGTTCTATCTCTATGGTTTGTTTCCTCTTGAAGTACCCCATGCAGAGACTGGTGAAAAACACTTTCGTTTGAAAGGGGTGGCCAAGCTTCCAAAAAACTACTAGTTTGCTGAAATCTCAGCAAACATTTTTTCACCAAATCTTGATGATACTTGGTGGTAATGATCAGTTCACTAAGCCCACTTGGCTGCCCAATTTTTACTCTTCTAGGTTCAAGCGTTCGTTTCCAGTAACACTTTGAATTTTTAGGTTTCACTCTGTTTCCTGCTATATAGATAGATGTGTTTGAAACTCTAAATCAAACACGGTTTGTGCTAGCTCCTTGAAACTTTACCAAATGAAGTAGTTCTATGTTCCATCTCTATGGTTTGTTTCCTCTTGAAGTACACCATGCAGAGACTGGGGAAAAACACTTTCGTTTGAAAGGGGTGGCCAAGCTTCCAAAAAACTACTAGTTTGCTGAAATCTCAGCAAAACTTTTTTCACCAAATCTTGATGATACTTGGTGGTAATGATCAGTTCACTAATCCCACGTGGCTACCCAATTTTTATTCTTCTAGGTTGAAGCATTCGTTTCCACTAACACTTTGAATTTTTAGATTTCACTCTGTTTTCTGCTATATAGATAGATGTGTTTGAAACTCTAAATCAAACACGGTTTGTGCTAGCTCCGTGAAACTTGACAAAATGAAGTAGTCCTAAGTTCTATCTCTATGGTTTCTTTCCTCTTGAAGTACCCCATGCAGAGACTGGCGAAAAACACTTTCGTTTGAAAGGGGTTGCCAAGCATCCAAAAAAATACTAGTTTGCTGAAATCTCAGCAAACATTTTTTCACCAAATCTTGATGATACTTGGTGGTAATGATCAGTTCACTAATCCCACTTGGCTGCCCAATTTTTATTCTTCTAGGTTGAAGCATTCGTTTCCAGTAACACTTTGAATTTTTAGGTTTCACTCTGTTTTCTCCTACATAGATAGCTGTGTTTGGAATTCTAAATCAAACATGGTTTGTGCTCGCTCATTGAAACTTGACGAAATGAAGTAGTTCTAAGTTCTATCTCTTTGGTTTTTTTTCTCTTGAAGTACCCCATGCAGAGACTGGCGAAAAACACTTTCGTTTGAAATGGGTTGCCAAGCTTCCAAAAAACTACTAGTTTGCTGAAATCTCAGCAAACATTTTTTCACCAAAACTTGATGATACTTGGTGGTAATGATCATTTCACTAATCCCACTTGGATGCCCAACTTTCACTCTTCTAGGTTCAAGGGTTCGTTTCCAGTAACACTTTGAATTTTTAGGTTTCACTCTGTTTTCTGCTATATAGATAGATGTGTTTGAAACTCTAAATCAAACACGGTTTGTGCTAGCTCCTTGAAACTTGACCAAATGAAGTAGTTCTAAGTTCTATCTCTATGGTTTGTTTCCTCTTGAAGTACCCCATGCAGAGACTGGCGAAAAACACTTTCGTTTGAAAGGGGTGGCCAAGCTTCCAAAAAACTACTAGTTTGCTGAAATCTCAGCAAACATTTTTTCACCAAATCTTGATGATACTTGGTGGTAATGATCAGCTCACTAAGCCCACTTGGTGCCCAATTTTTACTCTTCTAGGTTCAAGCGTTCGTTTCCAGTAACACTTTGAATTTTTAGGTTTCACTCTGTTTTCTCATACATAGATAGCTGTGTTTGGAATTCTAAATCAAACACGGTTTGTGCTAGCTCCTTGAAACATTACCAAATGAAGTAGTTCTATGTTCCATTTCTATGCTTTGTTTCCTCTTGAAGTACCCCATGCAGAGACTGGCGAAAAACACTTTCGTTTGAAAGGGGTTGCCAAGCTTCCAAAAACTACTAGTTTGCTGAAATCTCAGCAAATATTTTTTCACAAAATCTTGATGATACTTGGTGGTAATGATCAGTTCACTAATCCCACTTTCCTGCCCAACTTTCACTCTTCTAGGTTCAAGCGTTCGTTTCCAGTAACACTTTGAATTTTTAGGTTTCACTCTGTTTTCTGCTATATAGATAGATGTGTTTGAAACTCTAAATCAAACACGGTTTGTGCTAGCTCCGTGAAACTTGACCAAATGAAGTAGTTCTAAGTTCTATCTCTATGGTTTGTTTCCTATTGAAGTACCCCATGCAGAGACTGGCGAAAAACACTTTCGTTTGAAAGGGGTTGCAAGCTTCCAAAAAACTATTAGTTTGCTGAAATCTCAGCAAAACTTTTTTCACCAAAACTTGATGAAACTTGGTGGTAATGATCATTTCACTAATCCCACTTGGCTGCCCAACTTTCACTCTTCTAGGTTCAAGCGTTCGTTTCCAGTAACACTTTGAATTTTTAGGTTTCACTCTGTTTTCTGCTATATAGATAGATGTGTTTGAAACTCTAAATCAAACACGGTTTGTGCTAGCTCCTTGAAATTTGACCAAATGAAGTAGTTCTAAGTTCTATCTCTATGGTTTGTTTCCTCTTGAAGTACCCCATGCAGAGACTGGCGAAAAACACTTTCGTTTGAAAGGGGTTGCCAAGCTTCCAAAAAACTACTAGTTTGCTGAAATCTCAGCAAACATTTTTTCACCAAATCTTGATGATACTTGGTGGTAATGATCAGTTCACTAATCCCACTTGGCTGCCCAATTTTTATTCTTCTAGGTTGAAGCATTCGTTTCCAGTAACAGTTTGAATTTTTAGGTTTCACTCTGTTTTCTCATACATAGATAGCTGTGTTTGGAATTCTAAATCAAACACGGTTTGTACTAGCTCCTTGAAACTTGACCAAATGAAGCAGTTCTAAGTTCTATCTCTATGGTTTGTTTCCTCTTGAAATAACCCATGCAGAGACTGGCGAAAAACACTTTCGTTTGAAAGGGGTTGCCAAGCTTCCAAAAAACTACTAGTTTGCTGAAATCTCAGCAAAACTTCTTTCACCAAATCTTGATGATACTTGGTGGTAATGATCAGTTCACTAATCCCACTTTCCTGCCCAACTTTCACTCTTCTAGGTTCAAGCGTTCGTTTCCAGTAACACTTTGAATTTTTAGGTTTCACTCTGTTTTCTGCTATATAGATAGATGTGTTTGAAACTCTAAATCAAACACGGTTTGTGCTAGCTCCGTGAAACTTGACCAAATGAAGTAGTTCTAAGTTCTATCTCTATGGTTTGTTTCCTATTGAAGTACCCCATGCAGAGACTGGCGAAAAACACTTTCGTTTGAAAGGGGTTGCAAGCTTCCAAAAAACTACTAGTTTGCTGAAATCTCAGCAAAACTTTTTTCACCAAAACTTGATGAAACTTGGTGGTAATGATCATTTCACTAATCCCACTTGGCTGCCCAACTTTCACTCTTCTAGGTTCAAGCGTTCCTTTCCAGTAACACTGAGAATTTTTAGGTTTCACTCTGTTTTCTGCTATATAGATAGATGTGTTTGAAACTCTAAATCAAACCCGGTTTGTGCTAGCTCCTTGAAACTTGACCAAATGAAGTAGTTCTAAGTTCTATCTCTATGGTTTGTTTCCTCTTGAAGTACCCCATGCAGAGACTGGCGAAAAACACTTTCGTTTGAAAGGGGTGGCCAAGCTTCCAAAAAACTACTAGTTTGCTGAAATCTCAGCAAACATTTTTTCACCAAATCTTGATGATACTTGGTGGTAATGATCAGTTCACTAAGCCCACTTGGCTGCCCAATTTTTACTCTTCTAGGTTCAAGCGTTCGTTTCCAGTAACACTTTGAATTTTTAGGTTTCACTCTGTTTTCTGCTATATAGATAGATGTGTTTGAAACTATAAATCAAACACGTTTTGTGCTAGCTCCTTGAAAATTTACCAAATGAAGTAGTTCTATGTTCCATCTCTATGGTTTGTTTCCTCTTGAAGTACCCCATGCAGAGACTGGCAAAAAACACTTTCGCTTGAAAGGGGTTGCCAAGCTTCCAAAAAACTACTAGTTTGCTGAAATCTCAGCAAACATTTTTTCACCAAATCTTGATGATACTTGGTGGTAATGATCAGTTCACTAATCCCACTTGGCTGCCCAATTTTTATTCTTCTAGGTTGAAGCATTCGTTTCCAGTAACAGTTTGAATTTTTAGGTTTCACTCTGTTTTCTCATACATAGATAGCTGTGTTTGGAATTCTAAATCAAACACGGTTTGTGCTAGCTCCTTGAAACTTGACCAAATGAAGTAGTTCTAAGTTCTATCTCTATGGTTTGTTTCCTCTTGAAATAACCCATGCAGAGACTGACGAAAAACACTTTCGTTTGAAAGGGGTTGCCAAGCTTCCAAAAAACTACTAGTTTGCTGAAATCTCAGCAAACCTTTTTTCACAAAATCTTGATGATACTTGGTGGTAATGATCAGTTCACTAATCCCACTTGGCTGCCCAACTTTCACTCTTCTAGGTTCAAGCGTTCGTTTCCAGTAACACTTTGAATTTTTAGGTTTCACTCTGTTTTCTGCTATATAGATAGATGTGTTTGAAACTCTAAATCAAACACGGTTTGTGCTAGCTCCTTGAAACTTTACCAAAAGAAGTAGTTCTAAGTTCTATCTATATGGTTTGTTTCCTCTTAAAGTACCCCATGCAGAAGACTGGCGAAAAACACTTTTCTTTGAAAGGGGTGGCCAAGCTTCCAAAAAACTACTAGTTTGCTGAAATCTCAGCAAACCTTTTTTCACCAAAACTTGATGATACTTGGTGGTAATGATCATTTCACTAATCCCACTTGGCTGCCCAACTTTCACTCTTCTTGGTTCACGCGTTCGTTTCCAGTAACACTGCGAATTTTTAGGTTTCACTCTGTTTTCTGCTATATAGATAGATGTGTTTGAAACTCTAAATCAAACACGGTTTGTGATAGCTCCTTGAAACTTGACCAAATGAAGTAGTTCTAAGTTCTATCTCTATGGTTTGTTTCCTCTTGAAGTACCCCATGCAGAGACTGGCGAAAAACACTTTCGTTTGAAAGGGGTTGCCAAGCTTCCAAAAAACTACTAGTTTGCTGAAATCTCAGCAAACATTTTTTCACCAAATCTTGATGATACTTGGTGGTAATGATCAGTTCACTAAGCCAACTTGGCTGCCCAATTTTTACTCTTCTAGGTTCAAGCGTTCGTTTCCAGTAACACTTTGAATTTTTAGGTTTCACTCTGTTTTCTGCTATATAGATAGATGTGTTTGAAACTCTAAATCAAACACGGTTTGTGCTAGCTCCTTGAAACTTTACCCAATGAAGTAGTTCTATGTTCCATCTCTATGGTTTGTTTCCTCTTGAAGTACACCCTGCAGAGACTGGCGAAAAACACTTTCGTTTGAAAGGGGTGGCCAAGCTTCCAAAAAACTACTAGTTTGCTGAAATCTCAGCAAACCTTTTTTCACCAAATCTTGATGATACTTGGTGGTAATGATCAGTTCACTAATCCCACTTGGCTGCCCAATTTTTATTCTTCTAGGTTCAAGCATTCGTTTCCAGTAACAGTTTGAATTTTTAGGTTTCACTCTGTTTTCTCATACATACATAGCTGTGTTTGGAATTCTAAATCAAACATGGTTTGTGCTAGCTCCTTGAAACTTGACCAAATGAAGTAGTTCTATGTTCTATCTCTATGGTTTGTTTCCACTTGAAGTACCCCATGCAGAGACTGGCGAAAAACACTTTCGTTTGAAAGGGGTTGCCAAGCTTCCAAAAAACTACTAGTTTGCTGAAATCTCAGCAAACATTTTTTCACCAAAACTTGATGATACTTGGTGATAATGATCAGTTCACTAAGCCCACTTGGCTGCCCAATTTTTACTCTTCTAGGTTCAAGCGTTCGTTTCCAGTAACACTTTGAATTTTTAGGTTTCACTCTGTTTCCTGCTATATAGATAGATGTGTTTGAAACTCTAAATCAAACACGGTTTGTGCTAGCTCCTTGAAACTTTACCAAATGAAGTAGTTCTATGTTCCATCTCTATGGTTTGTTTCCTCTTGAAGTACACCATGCAGAGACTGGGGAAAAACACTTTCGTTTGAAAGGGGTGGCCAAGCTTCCAAAAAACTACTAGTTTGCTGAAATCTCAGCAAAACTTTTTTCACCAAATCTTGATGATACTTGGTGGTAATGATCAGTTCACTAATCCCACGTGGCTACCCAATTTTTATTCTTCTAGGTTGAAGCATTCGTTTCCACTAACACTTTGAATTTTTAGGTTTCACTCTGTTTTCTGCTATATAGATAGATGTGTTTGAAACTCTAAATCAAACACGGTTTGTGCTAGCTCCGTGAAACTTGACAAAATGAAGTAGTCCTAAGTTCTATCTCTATGGTTTCTTTCCTCTTGAAGTACCCCATGCAGAGACTGGCGAAAAACACTTTCGTTTGAAAGGGGTTGCCAAGCATCCAAAAAATACTAGTTTGCTGAAATCTCAGCAAACATTTTTTCACCAAATCTTGATGATACTTGGTGGTAATGATCAGTTCACTAATCCCACTTGGCTGCCCAATTTTTATTCTTCTAGGTTGAAGAATTCGTTTCCAGTAACACTTTGAATTTTTAGGTTTCACTCTGTTTTCTCCTACATAGATAGCTGTGTTTGGAATTCTAAATCAAACATGGTTTGTGCTCGCTCATTGAAACTTGACGAAATGAAGTAGTTCTAAGTTCTATCTCTTTGGTTTTTTTTCTCTTGAAGTACCCCATGCAGAGACTGGCGAAAAACACTTTCGTTTGAAATGGGTTGCCAAGCTTCCAAAAAACTACTAGTTTGCTGAAATCTCAGCAAACATTTTTTCACCAAAACTTGATGATACTTGGTGGTAATGATCATTTCACTAATCCCACTTGGATGCCCAACTTTCACTCTTCTAGGTTCAAGGGTTCGTTTCCAGTAACACTTTGAATTTTTAGGTTTCACTCTGTTTTCTGCTATATAGATAGATGTGTTTGAAACTCTAAATCAAACACGGTTTGTGCTAGCTCCTTGAAACTTGACCAAATGAAGTAGTTCTAAGTTCTATCTCTATGGTTTGTTTCCTCTTGAAGTACCCCATGCAGAGACTGGCGAAAAACACTTTCGTTTGAAAGGGGTGGCCAAGCTTCCAAAAAACTACTAGTTTGCTGAAATCTCAGCAAACATTTTTTCACCAAATCTTGATGATACTTGGTGGTAATGATCAGCTCACTAAGCCCACTTGGTGCCCAATTTTTACTCTTCTAGGTTCAAGCGTTCGTTTCCAGTAACACTTTGAATTTTTAGGTTTCACTCTGTTTTCTCATACATAGATAGCTGTGTTTGGAATTCTAAATCAAACACGGTTTTTGCTAGCTCCTTGAAACATTACCAAATGAAGTAGTTCTATGTTCCATTTCTATGCTTTGTTTCCTCTTGAAGTACCCCATGCAGAGACTGGCGAAAAACACTTTCGTTTGAAAGGGGTTGCCAAGCTTCCAAAAACTACTAGTTTGCTGAAATCTCAGCAAATATTTTTTCACAAAATCTTGATGATACTTGGTGGTAATGATCAGTTCACTAATCCCACTTTCCTGCCCAACTTTCACTCTTCTAGGTTCAAGCGTTCGGTTCCAGTAACACTTTGAATTTTTAGGTTTCACTCTGTTTTCTGCTATATAGATAGATGTGTTTGAAACTCTAAATCAAACACGGTTTGTGCTAGCTCCGTGAAACTTGACCAAATGAAGTAGTTCTAAGTTCTATCTCTATGGTTTGTTTCCTATTGAAGTACCCCATGCAGAGACTGGCGAAAAACACTTTCGTTTGAAAGGGGTTGCAAGCTTCCAAAAAACTACTAGTTTGCTGAAATCTCAGCAAAACTTTTTTCACCAAAACTTGATGAAACTTGGTGGTAATGATCATTTCACTAATCCCACTTGGCTGCCCAACTTTCACTCTTCTAGGTTCAAGCGTTCGTTTCCAGTAACACTTTGAATTTTTAGGTTTCACTCTGTTTTCTGCTATATAGATAGATGTGTTTGAAACTCTAAATCAAACACGGTTTGTGCTAGCTCCTTGAAATTTGACCAAATGAAGTAGTTCTAAGTTCTATCTCTATGGTTTGTTTCCTCTTGAAGTACCCCATGCAGAGACTGGCGAAAAACACTTTCGTTTGAAAGGGGTTGCCAAGCTTCCAAAAAACTACTAGTTTGCTGAAATCTCAGCAAACATTTTTTCACCAAATCTTGATGATACTTGGTGGTAATGATCAGTTCACTAATCCCACTTGGCTGCCCAATTTTTATTCTTCTAGGTTGAAGCATTCGTTTCCAGTAACAGTTTGAATTTTTAGGTTTCACTCTGTTTTCTCATACATAGATAGCTGTGTTTGGAATTCTAAATCAAACACGGTTTGTACTAGCTCCTTGAAACTTGACCAAATGAAGCAGTTCTAAGTTCTATCTCTATGGTTTGTTTCCTCTTGAAATAACCCATGCAGAGACTGGCGAAAAACACTTTCGTTTGAAAGGGGTTGCCAAGCTTCCAAAAAACTACTAGTTTGCTGAAATCTCAGCAAAACTTCTTTCACCAAATCTTGATGATACTTGGTGGTAATGATCAGTTCACTAATCCCACTTTCCTGCCCAACTTTCACTCTTCTAGGTTCAAGCGTTCGTTTCCAGTAACACTTTGAATTTTTAGGTTTCACTCTGTTTTCTGCTATATAGATAGATGTGTTTGAAACTCTAAATCAAACACGGTTTGTGCTAGCTCCGTGAAACTTGACCAAATGAAGTAGTTCTAAGTTCTATCTCTATGGTTTGTTTCCTATTGAAGTACCCCATGCAGAGACTGGCGAAAAACACTTTCGTTTGAAAGGGGTTGCAAGCTTCCAAAAAACTACTAGTTTGCTGAAATCTCAGCAAAACTTTTTTCACCAAAACTTGATGAAACTTGGTGGTAATGATCATTTCACTAATCCCACTTGGCTGCCCAACTTTCACTCTTCTAGGTTCAAGCGTTCCTTTCCAGTAACACTGAGAATTTTTAGGTTTCACTCTGTTTTCTGCTATATAGATAGATGTGTTTGAAACTCTAAATCAAACCCGGTTTGTGCTAGCTCCTTGAAACTTGACCAAATGAAGTAGTTCTAAGTTCTATCTCTATGGTTTGTTTCCTCTTGAAGTACCCCATGCAGAGACTGGCGAAAAACACTTTCGTTTGAAAGGGGTGGCCAAGCTTCCAAAAAACTACTAGTTTGCTGAAATCTCAGCAAAACTTTTTTCACCAAAACTTGATGAAACTTGGTGGTAATGATCATTTCACTAATCCCACTTGGCTGCCCAACTTTCACTCTTCTAGGTTCAAGCGTTCCTTTCCAGTAACACTGAGAATTTTTAGGTTTCACTCTGTTTTCTGCTATATAGATAGATGTGTTTGAAACTCTAAATCAAACCCGGTTTGTGCTAGCTCCTTGAAACTTGACCAAATGAAGTAGTTCTAAGTTCTATCTCTATGGTTTGTTTCCTCTTGAAGTACCCCATGCAGAGACTGGCGAAAAACACTTTCGTTTGAAAGGGGTGGCCAAGCTTCCAAAAAACTACTAGTTTGCTGAAATCTCAGCAAACATTTTTTCACCAAAACTTGATGATACTTGGTGGTAATGATCATTTCACTAATCCCACTTGGATGCCCAACTTTCACTCTTCTAGGTTCAAGGGTTCGTTTCCAGTAACACTTTGAATTTTTAGGTTTCACTCTGTTTTCTGCTATATAGATAGATGTGTTTGAAACTCTAAATCAAACCCGGTTTGTGCTAGCTCCTTGAAACTTGACCAAATGAAGTAGTTCTAAGTTCTATCTCTATGGTTTGTTTCCTCTTGAAGTACCCCATGCAGAGACTGGCGAAAAACACTTTCGTTTGAAAGGGGTGGCCAAGCTTCCAAAAAACTACTAGTTTGCTGAAATCTCAGCAAACATTTTTTCACCAAATCTTGATGATACTTGGTGGTAATGATCAGTTCACTAAGCCCACTTGGCTGCCCAATTTTTACTCTTCTAGGTTCAAGCGTTCGTTTCCAGTAACACTTTGAATTTTTAGGTTTCACTCTGTTTTCTGCTATATAGATAGATGTGTTTGAAACTCTAAATCAAACACGGTTTGTGCTAGCTCCTTGAAAATTTACCAAATGAAGTAGTTCTATGTTCCATCTCTATGGTTTGTTTCCTCTTGAAGTACCCCATGCAGAGACTGGCAAAAACACTTTCGCTTGAAAGGGGTTGCCAAGCTTCCAAAAAACTACTAGTTTGCTGAAATCTCAGCAAACATTTTTTCACCAAATCTTGATGATACTTGGTGGTAATGATCAGTTCACTAATCCCACTTGGCTGCCCAATTTTTATTCTTCTAGGTTGAAGCATTCGTTTCCAGTAACAGTTTGAATTTTTAGGTTTCACTCTGTTTTCTCATACATAGATAGCTGTGTTTGGAATTCTAAATCAAACACGGTTTGTGCTAGCTCCTTGAAACTTGACCAAATGAAGTAGTTCTAAGTTCTATCTCTATGGTTTGTTTCCTCTTGAAATAACCCATGCAGAGACTGACGAAAAACACTTTCGTTTGAAAGGGGTTGCCAAGCTTCCAAAAAACTACTAGTTTGCTGAAATCTCAGCAAAACTTTTTTCACAAAATCTTGATGATACTTGGTGGTAATGATCAGTTCACTAATCCCACTTTCCTGCCCAACTTTCACTCTTCTAGGTTCAAGCGTTCGTTTCCAGTAACACTTTGAATTTTTAGGTTTCACTCTGTTTTCTGCTATATAGATAGATGTGTTTGAAACTCTAAATCAAAAACGGTTTGTGCTAGCTCCGTGAAACTTGACCAAATGAAGTAGTTCTACGTTCTATCTCTATGGTTTGTTTCCTCTTGAAGTACCCCATGCAGAGACTGGCGAAAAACACTTTCGTTTGAAAGGGGTTGCCAAGCTTCCAAAAAACTACTAGTTTGCTGAAATCTCAGCAAACCTTTTTTCACCAAATCTTGATGATACTTGGTGGTAATGATCAGTTCACTAATCCCACTTGGCTGCCCAACTTTCACTCTTCTAGGTTCAAGCGTTCGTTTCCAGTAACACTTTGAATTTTTAGGTTTCACTCTGTTTTCTGCTATATAGATAGATGTGTTTGAAACTCTAAATCAAACACGGTTTGTGCTAGCTCCTTGAAACTTTACCAAAAGAAGTAGTTCTAAGTTCTATCTCTATGGTTTGTTTCCTCTTAAAGTACCCCATGCAGAAGACTGGCGAAAAACACTTTTCTTTAAAAGGGGTGGCCAAGCTTCCAAAAAACTACTAGTTTGCTGAAATCTCAGCAAACCTTTTTTCACCAAAACTTGATGATACTTGGTGGTAATGATCATTTCACTAATCCCACTTGGCTGCCCAACTTTCACTCTTCTTGGTTCACGCGTTCGTTTCCAGTAACACTGCGAATTTTTAGGTTTCACTCTGTTTTCTGCTATATAGATAGATGTGTTTGAAACTCTAAATCAAACACGGTTTGTGATAGCTCCTTGAAACTTGACCAAATGAAGTAGTTCTAAGTTCTATCTCTATGGTTTGTTTCCTCTTGAAGTACCCCATGCAGAGACTGGCGAAAAACACTTTCGTTTGAAAGGGGTTGCCAAGCTTCCAAAAAACTACTAGTTTGCTGAAATCTCAGCAAACATTTTTTCACCAAATCTTGATGATACTTGGTGGTAATGATCAGTTCACTAAGCCAACTTGGCTGCCCAATTTTTACTCTTCTAGGTTCAAGCGTTCGTTTCCAGTAACACTTTGAATTTTTAGGTTTCACTCTGTTTTCTGCTATATAGATAGATGTGTTTGAAACTCTAAATCAAACACGGTTTGTGCTAGCTCCTTGAAACTTTACCAAATGAAGTAGTTCTATGTTCCATCTCTATGGTTTGTTTCCTCTTGAAGTACACCCTGCAGAGACTGGCGAAAAACACTTTCGTTTGAAAGGGGTGGCCAAGCTTCCAAAAAACTACTAGTTTGCTGAAATCTCAGCAAACCTTTTTTCACCAAATCTTGATGATACTTGGTGGTAATGATCAGTTCACTAATCCCACTTGGCTGCCCAATTTTTATTCTTCTAGGTTCAAGCATTCGTTTCCAGTAACAGTTTGAATTTTTAGGTTTCACTCTGTTTTCTCATACATACATAGCTGTGTTTGGAATTCTAAATCAAACATGGTTTGTGCTAGCTCCTTGAAACTTGACCAAATGAAGTAGTTCTATGTTCTATCTCTATGGTTTGTTTCCACTTGAAGTACCCCATGCAGAGACTGGCGAAAAACACTTTCGTTTGAAAGGGGTTGCCAAGCTTCCAAAAAACTACTAGTTTGCTGAAATCTCAGCAAACATTTTTTCACCAAAACTTGATGATACTTGGTGATAATGATCAGTTCACTAAGCCCACTTGGCTGCCCAATTTTTACTCTTCTAGGTTCAAGCGTTCGTTTCCAGTAACACTTTGAATTTTTAGGTTTCACTCTGTTTCCTGCTATATAGATAGATGTGTTTGAAACTCTAAATCAAACACGGTTTGTGCTAGCTCCTTGAAACTTTACCAAATGAAGTAGTTCTATGTTCCATCTCTATGGTTTGTTTCCTCTTGAAGTACACCATGCAGAGACTGGGGAAAAACACTTTCGTTTGAAAGGGGTGGCCAAGCTTCCAAAAAACTACTAGTTTGCTGAAATCTCAGCAAAACTTTTTTCACCAAATCTTGATGATACTTGGTGGTAATGATCAGTTCACAAATCCCACGTGGCTACCCAATTTTTATTCTTCTAGGTTGAAGCATTCGTTTCCACTAACACTTTGAATTTTTAGGTTTCACTCTGTTTTCTGCTATATAGATAGATGTGTTTGAAACTCTAAATCAAACACGGTTTGTGCTAGCTCCGTGAAACTTGACAAAATGAAGTAGTCCTAAGTTCTATCTCTATGGTTTCTTTCCTCTTGAAGTACCCCATGCAGAGACTGGCGAAAAACACTTTCGTTTGAAAGGGGTTGCCAAGCATCCAAAAAATACTAGTTTGCTGAAATCTCAGCAAACATTTTTTCACCAAATCTTGATGATACTTGGTGGTAATGATCAGTTCACTAATCCCACTTGGCTGCCCAATTTTTATTCTTCTAGGTTGAAGAATTCGTTTCCAGTAACACTTTGAATTTTTAGGTTTCACTCTGTTTTCTCCTACATAGATAGCTGTGTTTGGAATTCTAAATCAAACATGGTTTGTGCTCGCTCATTGAAACTTGACGAAATGAAGTAGTTCTAAGTTCTATCTCTTTGGTTTTTTTTCTCTTGAAGTACCCCATGCAGAGACTGGCGAAAAACACTTTCGTTTGAAATGGGTTGCCAAGCTTCCAAAAAACTACTAGTTTGCTGAAATCTCAGCAAACATTTTTTCACCAAAACTTGATGATACTTGGTGGTAATGATCATTTCACTAATCCCACTTGGATGCCCAACTTTCACTCTTCTAGGTTCAAGGGTTCGTTTCCAGTAACACTTTGAATTTTTAGGTTTCACTCTGTTTTCTGCTATATAGATAGATGTGTTTGAAACTCTAAATCAAACACGGTTTGTGCTAGCTCCTTGAAACTTGACCAAATGAAGTAGTTCTAAGTTCTATCTCTATGGTTTGTTTCCTCTTGAAGTACCCCATGCAGAGACTGGCGAAAAACACTTTCGTTTGAAAGGGGTGGCCAAGCTTCCAAAAAACTACTAGTTTGCTGAAATCTCAGCAAACATTTTTTCACCAAATCTTGATGATACTTGGTGGTAATGATCAGCTCACTAAGCCCACTTGGTGCCCAATTTTTACTCTTCTAGGTTCAAGCGTTCGTTTCCAGTAACACTTTGAATTTTTAGGTTTCACTCTGTTTTCTCATACATAGATAGCTGTGTTTGGAATTCTAAATCAAACACGGTTTTTGCTAGCTCCTTGAAACATTACCAAATGAAGTAGTTCTATGTTCCATTTCTATGCTTTGTTTCCTCTTGAAGTACCCCATGCAGAGACTGGCGAAAAACACTTTCGTTTGAAAGGGGTTGCCAAGCTTCCAAAAACTACTAGTTTGCTGAAATCTCAGCAAATATTTTTTCACAAAATCTTGATGATACTTGGTGGTAATGATCAGTTCACTAATCCCACTTTCCTGCCCAACTTTCACTCTTCTAGGTTCAAGCGTTCGTTTCCAGTAACACTTTGAATTTTTAGGTTTCACTCTGTTTTCTGCTATATAGATAGATGTGTTTGAAACTCTAAATCAAACACGGTTTGTGCTAGCTCCGTGAAACTTGACCAAATGAAGTAGTTCTAAGTTCTATCTCTATGGTTTGTTTCCTATTGAAGTACCCCATGCAGAGACTGGCGAAAAACACTTTCGTTTGAAAGGGGTTGCAAGCTTCCAAAAAACTACTAGTTTGCTGAAATCTCAGCAAAACTTTTTTCACCAAAACTTGATGAAACTTGGTGGTAATGATCATTTCACTAATCCCACTTGGCTGCCCAACTTTCACTCTTCTAGGTTCAAGCGTTCGTTTCCAGTAACACTTTGAATTTTTAGGTTTCACTCTGTTTTCTGCTATATAGATAGATGTGTTTGAAACTCTAAATCAAACACGGTTTGTGCTAGCTCCTTGAAATTTGACCAAATGAAGTAGTTCTAAGTTCTATCTCTATGGTTTGTTTCCTCTTGAAGTACCCCATGCAGAGACTGGCGAAAAACACTTTCGTTTGAAAGGGGTTGCCAAGCTTCCAAAAAACTACTAGTTTGCTGAAATCTCAGCAAACATTTTTTCACCAAATCTTGATGATACTTGGTGGTAATGATCAGTTCACTAATCCCACTTGGCTGCCCAATTTTTATTCTTCTAGGTTGAAGCATTCGTTTCCAGTAACAGTTTGAATTTTTAGGTTTCACTCTGTTTTCTCATACATAGATAGCTGTGTTTGGAATTCTAAATCAAACACGGTTTGTACTAGCTCCTTGAAACTTGACCAAATGAAGCAGTTCTAAGTTCTATCTCTATGGTTTGTTTCCTCTTGAAATAACCCATGCAGAGACTGGCGAAAAACACTTTCGTTTGAAAGGGGTTGCCAAGCTTCCAAAAAACTACTAGTTTGCTGAAATCTCAGCAAAACTTCTTTCACCAAATCTTGATGATACTTGGTGGTAATGATCAGTTCACTAATCCCACTTTCCTGCCCAACTTTCACTCTTCTAGGTTCAAGCGTTCGTTTCCAGTAACACTTTGAATTTTTAGGTTTCACTCTGTTTTCTGCTATATAGATAGATGTGTTTGAAACTCTAAATCAAACACGGTTTGTGCTAGCTCCGTGAAACTTGACCAAATGAAGTAGTTCTAAGTTCTATCTCTATGGTTTGTTTCCTATTGAAGTACCCCATGCAGAGACTGGCGAAAAACACTTTCGTTTGAAAGGGGTTGCAAGCTTCCAAAAAACTACTAGTTTGCTGAAATCTCAGCAAAACTTTTTTCACCAAAACTTGATGAAACTTGGTGGTAATGATCATTTCACTAATCCCACTTGGCTGCCCAACTTTCACTCTTCTAGGTTCAAGCGTTCCTTTCCAGTAACACTGAGAATTTTTAGGTTTCACTCTGTTTTCTGCTATATAGATAGATGTGTTTGAAACTCTAAATCAAACCCGGTTTGTGCTAGCTCCTTGAAACTTGACCAAATGAAGTAGTTCTAAGTTCTATCTCTATGGTTTGTTTCCTCTTGAAGTACCCCATGCAGAGACTGGCGAAAAACACTTTCGTTTGAAAGGGGTGGCCAAGCTTCCAAAAAACTACTAGTTTGCTGAAATCTCAGCAAACATTTTTTCACCAAAACTTGATGATACTTGGTGGTAATGATCATTTCACTAATCCCACTTGGATGCCCAACTTTCACTCTTCTAGGTTCAAGGGTTCGTTTCCAGTAACACTTTGAATTTTTAGGTTTCACTCTGTTTTCTGCTATATAGATAGATGTGTTTGAAACTCTAAATCAAACACGGTTTGTGCTAGCTCCTTGAAACTTGACCAAATGAAGTAGTTCTAAGTTCTATCTCTATGGTTTGTTTCCTCTTGAAGTACCCCATGCAGAGACTGGCGAAAAACACTTTCGTTTGAAAGGGGTGGCCAAGCTTCCAAAAAACTACTAGTTTGCTGAAATCTCAGCAAACATTTTTTCACCAAATCTTGATGATACTTGGTGGTAATGATCAGCTCACTAAGCCCACTTGGTGCCCAATTTTTACTCTTCTAGGTTCAAGCGTTCGTTTCCAGTAACACTTTGAATTTTTAGGTTTCACTCTGTTTTCTCATACATAGATAGCTGTGTTTGGAATTCTAAATCAAACACGGTTTTTGCTAGCTCCTTGAAACATTACCAAATGAAGTAGTTCTATGTTCCATTTCTATGCTTTGTTTCCTCTTGAAGTACCCCATGCAGAGACTGGCGAAAAACACTTTCGTTTGAAAGGGGTTGCCAAGCTTCCAAAAACTACTAGTTTGCTGAAATCTCAGCAAATATTTTTTCACAAAATCTTGATGATACTTGGTGGTAATGATCAGTTCACTAATCCCACTTTCCTGCCCAACTTTCACTCTTCTAGGTTCAAGCGTTCGTTTCCAGTAACACTTTGAATTTTTAGGTTTCACTCTGTTTTCTGCTATATAGATAGATGTGTTTGAAACTCTAAATCAAACACGGTTTGTGCTAGCTCCGTGAAACTTGACCAAATGAAGTAGTTCTAAGTTCTATCTCTATGGTTTGTTTCCTATTGAAGTACCCCATGCAGAGACTGGCGAAAAACACTTTCGTTTGAAAGGGGTTGCAAGCTTCCAAAAAACTACTAGTTTGCTGAAATCTCAGCAAAACTTTTTTCACCAAAACTTGATGAAACTTGGTGGTAATGATCATTTCACTAATCCCACTTGGCTGCCCAACTTTCACTCTTCTAGGTTCAAGCGTTCGTTTCCAGTAACACTTTGAATTTTTAGGTTTCACTCTGTTTTCTGCTATATAGATAGATGTGTTTGAAACTCTAAATCAAACACGGTTTGTGCTAGCTCCTTGAAATTTGACCAAATGAAGTAGTTCTAAGTTCTATCTCTATGGTTTGTTTCCTCTTGAAGTACCCCATGCAGAGACTGGCGAAAAACACTTTCGTTTGAAAGGGGTTGCCAAGCTTCCAAAAAACTACTAGTTTGCTGAAATCTCAGCAAACATTTTTTCACCAAATCTTGATGATACTTGGTGGTAATGATCAGTTCACTAATCCCACTTGGCTGCCCAATTTTTATTCTTCTAGGTTGAAGCATTCGTTTCCAGTAACAGTTTGAATTTTTAGGTTTCACTCTGTTTTCTCATACATAGATAGCTGTGTTTGGAATTCTAAATCAAACACGGTTTGTACTAGCTCCTTGAAACTTGACCAAATGAAGCAGTTCTAAGTTCTATCTCTATGGTTTGTTTCCTCTTGAAATAACCCATGCAGAGACTGGCGAAAAACACTTTCGTTTGAAAGGGGTTGCCAAGCTTCCAAAAAACTACTAGTTTGCTGAAATCTCAGCAAAACTTCTTTCACCAAATCTTGATGATACTTGGTGGTAATGATCAGTTCACTAATCCCACTTTCCTGCCCAACTTTCACTCTTCTAGGTTCAAGCGTTCGTTTCCAGTAACACTTTGAATTTTAGGTTTCACTCTGTTTTCTGCTATATAGATAGATGTGTTTGAAACTCTAAATCAAACACGGTTTGTGCTAGCTCCGTGAAACTTGACCAAATGAAGTAGTTCTAAGTTCTATCTCTATGGTTTGTTTCCTATTGAAGTACCCCATGCAGAGACTGGCGAAAAACACTTTCGTTTGAAAGGGGTTGCAAGCTTCCAAAAAACTACTAGTTTGCTGAAATCTCAGCAAAACTTTTTTCACCAAAACTTGATGAAACTTGGTGGTAATGATCATTTCACTAATCCCACTTGGCTGCCCAACTTTCACTCTTCTAGGTTCAAGCGTTCCTTTCCAGTAACACTGAGAATTTTTAGGTTTCACTCTGTTTTCTGCTATATAGATAGATGTGTTTGAAACTCTAAATCAAACCCGGTTTGTGCTAGCTCCTTGAAACTTGACCAAATGAAGTAGTTCTAAGTTCTATCTCTATGGTTTGTTTCCTCTTGAAGTACCCCATGCAGAGACTGGCGAAAAACACTTTCGTTTGAAAGGGGTGGCCAAGCTTCCAAAAAACTACTAGTTTGCTGAAATCTCAGCAAACATTTTTTCACCAAATCTTGATGATACTTGGTGGTAATGATCAGTTCACTAAGCCCACTTGGCTGCCCAATTTTTACTCTTCTAGGTTCAAGCGTTCGTTTCCAGTAACACTTTGAATTTTTAGGTTTCACTCTGTTTTCTGCTATATAGATAGATGTGTTTGAAACTCTAAATCAAACACGGTTTGTGCTAGCTCCTTGAAAATTTACCAAATGAAGTAGTTCTATGTTCCATCTCTATGGTTTGTTTCCTCTTGAAGTACCCCATGCAGAGACTGGCAAAAAACACTTTCGCTTGAAAGGGGTTGCCAAGCTTCCAAAAAACTACTAGTTTGCTGAAATCTCAGCAAACATTTTTTCACCAAATCTTGATGATACTTGGTGGTAATGATCAGTTCACTAATCCCACTTGGCTGCCCAATTTTTATTCTTCTAGGTTGAAGCATTCGTTTCCAGTAACAGTTTGAATTTTTAGGTTTCACTCTGTTTTCTCATACATAGATAGCTGTGTTTGGAATTCTAAATCAAACACGGTTTGTGCTAGCTCCTTGAAACTTGACCAAATGAAGTAGTTCTAAGTTCTATCTCTATGGTTTGTTTCCTCTTGAAATAACCCATGCAGAGACTGACGAAAAACACTTTCGTTTGAAAGGGGTTGCCAAGCTTCCAAAAAACTACTAGTTTGCTGAAATCTCAGCAAAACTTTTTTCACAAAATCTTGATGATACTTGGTGGTAATGATCAGTTCACTAATCCCACTTTCCTGCCCAACTTTCACTCTTCTAGGTTCAAGCGTTCGTTTCCAGTAACACTTTGAATTTTTAGGTTTCACTCTGTTTTCTGCTATATAGATAGATGTGTTTGAAACTCTAAATCAAAAACGGTTTGTGCTAGCTCCGTGAAACTTGACCAAATGAAGTAGTTCTAAGTTCTATCTCTATGGTTTGTTTCCTCTTGAAGTACCCCATGCAGAGACTGGCGAAAAACACTTTCGTTTGAAAGGGGTTGCCAAGCTTCCAAAAAACTACTAGTTTGCTGAAATCTCAGCAAACCTTTTTTCACCAAATCTTGATGATACTTGGTGGTAATGATCAGTTCACTAATCCCACTTGGCTGCCCAACTTTCACTCCTCTAGGTTCAAGCGTTCGTTTCCAGTAACACTTTGAATTTTTAGGTTTCACTCTGTTTTCTGCTATATAGATAGATGTGTTTGAAACTCTAAATCAAACACGGTTTGTGCTAGCTCCTTGAAACTTTACCAAAAGAAGTAGTTCTAAGTTCTATCTCTATGGTTTGTTTCCTCTTAAAGTACCCCATGCAGAAGACTGGCGAAAAACACTTTTCTTTGAAAGGGGTGGCCAAGCTTCCAAAAAACTACTAGTTTGCTGAAATCTCAGCAAACCTTTTTTCACCAAAACTTGATGATACTTGGTGGTAATGATCATTTCACTAATCCCACTTGGCTGCCCAACTTTCACTCTTCTAGGTTCAAGCGTTCGTTTCCAGTTACACTTTGAATTTTTAGGTTTCACTCTGTTTTCTGCTATATAGATAGATGTGTTTGAAACTCTAAATCAAACACGGTTTGTGCTAGCTCCTTGAAACTTGACCAAATGAAGTAGTTCTAAGTTCTCTCCCTATGGTTTGTTTCCTCTTGAAGTACCCCATGCAGAGACTGGCGAAAAACACTTTCATTTGAAAGGGGTGGCCACGCTTCCAAAAAACTACTAGTTTGCTGTAATCTCAGCAAACATTTTTTCACCAAATCTTGATGATACTTGGTGGTAATGATCAGTTCACTAAGCGAACTTGGCTGCCCAATTTCTACTCTTCTAGGTTCAAGCGTTCGTTTCCAGTAACACTTTGAATTTTTAGGTTTCACTCTGTTTTCTGCTATATAGATATTTGTGTTTGAAACTCTAAATCAAACACGGTTTGTGCTACCTCCTTGAAACTTTACCAAATGAAGTAGTTCTATGTTCCATCTCTATGGTTTGTTTACTCTTGAAGTACACCATGCAGAGACTGGCGCAAAACACTTTCGTTTGAAAGGGGTGGCCAAGCTTCCAAAAAACTACTAGTTTGCTGAAATCTCAGCAAACCTTTTTTCACCAAATCTTGATGATACTTGGTGGTAATGATCAGTTCACTAATCCCACTTGGCTGCCCAATTTTTATTCTTCTAGGTTGAAGCATTCGTTTCCAGTAACAGTTTGAATTTTTAGGTTTCACTTTGTTTTCTCATACATAGATAGCTGTGTTTGGAATTCTAAATCAAACATGGTTTGTGCTAGCTCCTTGAAACTTGACCAAATGAAGTAGTTCTAAGTTCTATCTCTATGGTTTGTTTCCACTTGAAGTACCCCATGCAGAGACTGGCAAAAAACACTTTCGTTTGAAAGGGGTTGCCAAGCTTCCAAAAAACTACTAGTTTGCTGAAATCTCAGCAAACATTTTTTCAACAAAACTTGATGATACTTGGTGGTAATGATCAGTTCACTAATCCCACTTGGCTGCCCAACTTTCACTCTTCTAGGTTCAAGCGTTCGTTTCCAGTAACACTTTGAATTTTTAGGTTTCACTCTGTTTTCTGCTATATAGATAGATGTGTTTGAAACTCTAAATCAAACACGGTTTGTGCTAGCTCCTTGAAACTTGACCAAATGAAGTAGTTCTAAGTTCTATCTCTATGGTTTGTTTCCTCTTGAAGTACCCCATGCAGAGACTGGCGAAAAACACTTTCGTTTGAAAGGGGTTGCCAAGCTTCCAAAAAACTACTACTTTGCTGAAATCTCAGCAAACCTTTTTTCACCAAATCTTGATGATACTTGGTGGTAATGATCAGTTCACTAATCCCACTTGGCTGCCCAATTTTTACTCTTCTATGTTCAAGCGTTCGTTTCCTGTAACACTTTGAATTTTTAAGTTTCACTCTGTTTTCTGCTATATAGATAGATGTGTTTGAAACTCTAAATCAAACACGGTTTGTGCTAGCTCCTTGAAACTTTACCAAATGAAGTAGTTCTATGTTCCATCTCTATGGTTTGTTTCCTCTTGAAGTACACCATGCAGAGACTGGCGAAAAACACTTTCGTTTGAACGGGGTGGCTTAGCTTCCAAAAAACTACTAGTTTGCTGAAAACTCAGCAAACCTTTTTTCACCAAATCTTGATGATACTTGGTTGTAATGATCAGTTCACTAATCCCACTTGGCTGCCCAATTTTTATTCTTCTAGGTTGAAGCATTCGTTGCCAGTAACAGTTTGAATTTTTAGGTTTCACTCTGTTTTCTCCTACATAGATAGCTGTGTTTGGAATTCTAAATCAAACACGGTTTGTGCTAGCTCCTTGAAACTTGACCAAATGAAGTAGGTCTAAGTTCTATCTCTTTGGTTTGTTTCCTCTTGAAGTACCCCATGCATAGACTGGAGAAAAATACTTTCTTTTGAAAGGGGTTGCCAAGCTTCCAAAAAACTACTAGTTTGCTGAAATCTCAGCAAACATTTTTTCACCAAAACTTGATGATACTTGGTGGTAATGATCATTTCACTAATCCCACTTGGCTGCCCAACTTTCACTCTTCTAGGTTCAAGAATTCGTTTCCAGTAACACTTTGAATTTTTAGGTTTCACTCTGTTTTCTGCTATAGAGATAGATGTGTTTGAAACTCTAAATCAAACACGGTTTGTGCTAGCTCCTTGAAACTTTACCAAATGAAGTAGTTCTATGTTCCATCTCAATGGTTTGTTTCCTCTTGAAGTACACCATGCAGAGACTGGCGAAAAACACTTTCGTTTGAAAGGGGTGGCCAAGCTTCCAAAAAACTACTAGTTTGCTGAAATCTCAGCAAAACTTTTTTCACCAAAACTTGATGATACTTGGTGGTAATGATCAGTTCACTAAGCCCACTTGGCTGCCCAATATTTACTCTTCTAGGTTCAAGCGTTCGTTTCCTGTAACACTTTGAATTTTTAGGTTTCACTCTGTTTTCTGCTATAGAGATGGATGTGTTTGAAACTCTAAATCAAACACGGTTTGTGCTAGCTCCGTGAAACTTGACAAAATGAAGTAGTCCCAAGTTCTATCTCTATGGTTTGTTTCCTCTTGAAGTACCCCATGCAGAGACTGGCGAAAAACACTTTCGTTTGAAAGGGGTTGCTAAGCTTCCAAAAAACTACTAGTTTGCTTAAATCTCAGCAAACTTTTTTTCACCAAATCTTGATGATACTTGGTGGTAATGATCAGTTCACTAATCCCACTTGGCTGCCCAATTTTTATTCTTCTAGGTTGAAGCATTCGTTGCCAGTAACAGTTTGAATTTTTAGGTTTCACTCTGTTTTCTCCTACATAGATAGCTGTGTTTGGAATTCTAAATCAAACACGGTTTGTGCTAGCTCCTTGAAACTTGACCAAATGAAGTAGGTCTAAGTTCTATCTCTTTGGTTTGTTTCCTCTTGAAGTACCCCATGCATAGACTGGAGAAAAATACTTTCTTTGAAAGGGGTTGCCAAGCTTCCAAAAAACTACTAGTTTGCTGAAATCTCAGCAAACATTTTTTCACCAAAACTTGATGATACTTGGTGGTAATGATCATTTCACTAATCCCACTTGGCTGCCCAACTTTCACTCTTCTAGGTTCAAGAATTCGTTTCCAGTAACACTTTGAATTTTTAGGTTTCACTCTGTTTTCTGCTATAGAGATAGATGTGTTTGAAACTCTAAATCAAACACGGTTTGTGCTAGCTCCTTGAAACTTTACCAAATGAAGTAGTTCTATGTTCCATCTCAATGGTTTGTTTCCTCTTGAAGTACACCATGCAGAGACTGGCGAAAAACACTTTCGTTTGAAAGGGGTGGCCAAGCTTCCAAAAAACTACTAGTTTGCTGAAATCTCAGCAAAACTTTTTTCACCAAAACTTGATGATACTTGGTGGTAATGATCAGTTCACTAAGCCCACTTGGCTGCCCAATTTTTACTCTTCTAGGTTCAAGCGTTCGTTTCCTGTAACACTTTGAATTTTTAGGTTTCACTCTGTTTTCTGCTATATAGATAGATGTGTTTGAAACTCTAAATCAAACACGGTTTTTGCTAGGTCCTTGAAACTTTACCAAATGAAGTAGTTCTAGGTTCCATCTCTATAATTTGTTTCCACTTGAAGTACACCATGCAGAGACTGGTGAAAAACACTTTCGTTTGAAAGGGGTGGCCAAGCTTCCAAAAAACTACTAGTTTGCTGAAATCTCAGCAAAACTTTTTTCACCAAATCTTGATGATACTTGGTGGTAATGATCAGTTCACTAATCACACTTGGCTGCCCAATTTTTATTCTTCTAGGTTGAAGCATTCGTTTCCAGTAACAGTATGAATTTTTAGGTTTCACTCTGTTTTCTCATACATAGATAGCTGTGTTTGGAATTCTAAATCAAACACGGTTTGTGCTAGCTCCTTGAAACTTGACCAAATGAAGTAGTTCTAAGTTCTATCTGTGGTTTGTTTCCTCTTGAAGTACCCCATGAAGAGACTGGCAAAAAAAACTTTCGTTTGAAAGGGTTGCCAAGCTTCCAAAAAACCACTAGTTTGCTGGAATCTCAGCAAACACTTTTTCACCAAATCTTGATGATACTTGGTGGTAATGATCAGTTCACTAATTCCACTTGGCTTCCCAATTTTTATTCTTCTAGGTTGAAGCATTCGTTTCCAGTAACAGTTTGAATTTTTATTTTTCACTCTGTTTTCTCCTACATAGATAGCTGTGTTTGGAATTCTAAATCAAACATGGTTTGTGCTAGCTCCTTGAAACTTGACCAAATGAAGTAGTTCTAAGTTCTATCTCTTTGGTTTGTTTCCTCTTGAAGTACCCCATGCAGAGACTGGCGAAAAACACTTTCTTTTGAAAGGGGTTGCCAAGCTTCCAAAAAACTACTAGTTTGCTGAAATCTCAGCAAACATTTTTTCACCAAATCTTGATGTTACTTGGTGGTAATGATCAGTTCAGTAAGCACACTTGGCTGCCCAATTTTTACTCTTCTAGGTTCCAGCGTTCGTTTCCAGTAACTCTTTGAATTTTCAGGTTTCACTCTGTTTTCTGCTATATAGATAGATGTGTTTGAAACTCTAAATCAAACACGGTTTGTGCTAGCTCCTTGAAAATTTACCAAATGAAGTAGTTCTATGTTCCATCTCTATGGTTTGTTTCCTCTTGAAGTACACCATGCAGAGACTGGCGAAAAACACTTTCGTTTGAACGGGGTGGCCAAGCTTCCAAAAAACTACTAGTTTGCTGAAATCTCAGCAAACATTTTTTCAACAAATCTTGATGATACTTGGTGGTAATGATCAGTTCACTAATCCCACTTGGCTGCCCAATCTTTATTCTTCTAGGTTGAAGCATTCGTTTCCAGTAACAGTTTGAATTTTTAGGTTTCACTCTGTTTTCTCCTACATAGATAGCTGTGTTTGGAATTCTAAATCAAACACGGTTTGTGCTAGCTCCTTGAAACTTGACCAAATGAAGTAGTTCCAAGTTCTATCTCTTTGGTTTGTTTCCTCTTGAAGTTCCCCATGCATAGACTGGCGAAAAACACTTTTTTTTGAAAGGGGTTGCCAAGCTTCCAAAAAACTACTAGTTTGCTGAAATCTCAGCAAACATTTTTTCACCAAAACTTGATGATACTTGGTGGTAATGATCATTTCACTAATCCCACTTGGCTGCCCAACTTTCACTCTTCTAGGTTCAACCGTTCGTTTCCAGTGACACTTTGAATTTTTAGGTTTCACTCTGTTTTCTGCTATAGAGATAGATGTGTTTGAAACTCTAAATCAAACACGGTTTGTGCTAGCTCCTTGAAACTTTACCAAATGAAGTAGTTCTATGTTCCATCTCAATGGTTTGTTTCCTCTTGAAGTACACCATGCAGAGACTGGCGAAAAACACTTTCGTTTGAAAGGGGTGGCCAAGCTTCCAAAAAACTACTAGTTTGCTGAAATCTCAGCAAAACTTTTTTCACCAAAACTTGATGATACTTGGTGGTAATGATCAGTTCACTAAGCCCACTTGGCTGCCCAATTTTTACTCTTCTAGGTTCAAGCGTACGTTTCCTGTAACACTTTTAATTTTTAGGTTTCACTCTGTTTTCTGCTATAGAGATGGATGTGTTTGAAACTCTAAATCAAACACGGTTTGTGCTAGCTCCGTGAAACTTGACAAAATGAAGTAGTCCCAAGTTCTATCTCTATGGTTTGTTTCCTCTTGAAGTACCCCATGCAGAGACTGGCGAAAAACACTTTCGTTTGAAAGGGGTTGCTAAGCTTCCAAAAAACTACTAGTTTGCTGAAATCTCAGCAAACATTTTTTCACCAAATCTTGATGATACTTGGTGGTAATGATCAGTTCACTAATCCCACTTGGCTGCCCAATTTTTATTCTTTTAGGTTGAAACATTCGTTGCCAGTAACAGTTTGAATTTTTAGGTTTCACTCTGTTTTCTCCTACATAGATAGCTGTGTTTGGAATTCTAAATCAAACACGGTTTGTGCTAGCTCCTTGAAACTTGACCAAATGAAGTAGTTCTAAGTTCTATCTCTTTGGTTTGTTTCCTCTTGAAGTACCCCATGCATAGACTGGAGAAAAACACTTTCTTTTGAAAGGGGTTGCCAAGCTTCCAAAAAACTACTAGTTTGCTGAAATCTCAGCAAACATTTTTTCACCAAAACTTGATGATACTTGGTGGTAATGATCAGTTCACTAATCCCACTTGGCTACCCAACTTTCACTCTTCTAGGTTCAAGCATTCATTTCCAGTAACACTTTGAATTTTTAGGTTTCACTCTGTTTTCTGCTATAGAGATAGATGTGTTTGAAACTCTATATCAAACACGGTTTGAGCTAGCTCCTTGAAACATTACCAAATGAAGTAGTTCTATGTTCCATCTCAATGGTTTGTTTCCTCTTGAAGTACACCATGCAGAGACTGGCGAAAAACACTTTCGTTTGAAAGGGGTGGCCAAGCTTCCAAAAAACTACTAGTTTGCTGAAATCTCAGCAAAACATTTTTCACCAAAACTTGATGATACTTGGTGGTAATGATCAGTTCACTAAGCCCACTTGGCTGCCCAATTTTTACTCTTCTAGGTTCAAGCGTTCGTTTCCTGTAACACTTTGAATTTTTAGGTTTCACTCTGTTTTCTGCTATATAGATAGATGTGTTTGAAACTCTAAATCAAACACGGTTTTTGCTAGCTCCTTGAAACTTTACCAAATGAAGTAGTTCTAGGTTCCATCTCTATGGTTTGTTTCCACTTGAAGTACACCATGCAGAGACTGGTGAAAAACACTTTCGTTTGAAAGGGGTGGCCAAGCTTCCAAAAAACTACTAGTTTGCTGAAATCTCAGCAAAACTTTTTTCACCAAATCTTGATGATACTTGGTGGTAATGATCAGTTCACTAATCCCACTTGGCTGCCCAATTTTTATTCTTCTAGGTTGAAGCATTCGTTTCCAGTAACAGTTTGAATTTTTAGGTTTCACTCTGTTTTCTCATACATAGATAGCTGTGTTTGGAATTCTAAATCAGACACGGTTTGTGCTAGCTCCTTGAAACTTGACCAAATGAAGTAGTTCTAAGTTCTATCTGTGGTTTGTTTCCTCTTGAAGTACCCCATGCAGAGACTGGCGAAAAACACTTTCGTATGAAAGGGGTTGCCAAGCTTCCAAAAAACCACTAGTTTGCTGGAATCTCAGCAAACATTTTTTCACCAAATCTTGATGATACTTGGTGGTAATGATCAGTTCACTAATCCCACTTGGCTTCCCAATTTTTATTCTTCTAGGTTGAAGCATTCGTTTCCAGTAACAGTTTGAATTTTTATTTTTCACTCTGTTTTCTCCTACATAGATAGCTGTGTTTGGAATTCTAAATCAAACATGGTTTGTGCTAGCTCCTTGAAACTTGACCAAATGAAGTAGTTCTAAGTTCTATCTCTTTGGTTTGTTTCCTCTTGAAGTACCCCATGCAGAGACTGGCGAAAAACACTTTCTTTTGAAAGGGGTGGCCAAGCTTCCAAAAAACTACTAGTTTGCTGAAATCTCAGCAAACATTTTTTCACCAAATCTTGATGATACTTGGTGGTAATGATCAGTTCACTAAGCCCACTTGGCTGCCCAATTTTTACTCTTCTAGGTTCAAGCGTTCGTTTCCAGTAACACTTTGAATTTTCAGGTTTCACTCTGTTTTCTGCTATATAGATAGATGTGTTTGAAACTCTAAATCAAACACGGTTTGTGCTAGCTCCTTGAAACTTTACCAAATGAAGAAGTTCTATGTTCCATCTCTATGGTTTGTTTCCTCTTGAAGTACACCATGCAGAGACTGGCGAAAAACACTTTCGTTTGAAAGGGGTGGCCAAGCTTCCAAAAAACTACTAGTTTGCTGAAATCTCAGCAAACATTTTTTCAACAAAACTTGATGATACTTGGTGGTAATGATCAGTTCACTAATCCCACTTGGCTGCCCAACTTTCACTCTTCTAGGTTCAAGCGTTCGTTTCCAGTAACACTTTGAATTTTTAGGTTTCACTCTGTTTTCTGCTATATAGATAGATGTGTTTGAAACTCTAAATCAAACACGGTTTGTGCTAGCTCCTTGAAACTTGACCAAATGAAGTAGTTCTAAGTTCTATCTCTATGGTTTGTTTCCTCTTGAAGTACCCCATGCAGAGACTGGCGAAAAACACTTTCGTTTGAAAGGGGTTGCCAAGCTTCCAAAAAACTACTACTTTGCTGAAATCTCAGCAAACCTTTTTTCAACAAATCTTGATGATACTTGGTGGTAATGATCAGTTCACTAATCCCACTTGGCTGCCCAGTTTTTACTCTTCTAGGTTCAAGCGTTCGTTTCCTGTAACACTTTGAATTTTTAGGTTTCACTCTGTTTTCTGCTATATAGATAGATGTGTTTGAAACTCTAAATCAAACACGGTTTGTGCTAGCTCCTTGAAACTTGACCAAATGAAGTAGTTCTAAGTTCTATCTCTTTGGTTTGTTTCCTCTTGAAGTACCCCATGCAGAGACTGGCGAAAAACACTTTCTTTTGAAAGGGGTTGCCAAGCTTCCAAAAAACTACTAGTTTGCTGAAATCTCAGCAAACATTTTTTCACCAAATCTTGATGATACTTGGTGGTAATGATCAGTTCAGTAAGCACACTTGGCTGCCCAATTTTTACTCTTCTAGGTTCAAGCGTTCGTTTCCAGTAACTCTTTGAATTTTCAGGTTTCACTCTGTTTTCTGCTATATAGATAGATGTGTTTGAAACTCTAAATCAAACACGGTTTGTGCTAGCTCCTTGAAAATTTACCAAAAGAAGTAGTTCTATGTTCCATCTCTATGGTTTGTTTCCTCTTGAAGTACACCATGCAGAGACTGGCGAAAAACACTTTCGTTTGAAAGGGGTGGCCAAGCTTCCAAAAAACTACTAGTTTGCTGAAATCTCAGCAAAACTTTTTTCACCAAAACTTGATGATACTTGGTGGTAATGATCAGTTCACTAAGCCCACTTGGCTGCCCAATTTTTACTCTTCTAGGTTCAAGCGTACGTTTCCTGTAACACTTTTAATTTTTAGGTTTCACTCTGTTTTCTGCTATAGAGATGGATGTGTTTGAAACTCTAAATCAAACACGGTTTGTGCTAGCTCCGTGAAACTTGACAAAATGAAGTAGTCCCAAGTTCTATCTCTATGGTTTGTTTCCTCTTGAAGTACCCCATGCAGAGACTGGCGAAAAACACTTTCGTTTGAAAGGGGTTGCTAAGCTTCCAAAAAACTACTAGTTTGCTGAAATCTCAGCAAACATTTTTTCACCAAATCTTGATGATACTTGGTGGTAATGATCAGTTCACTAATCCCACTTGGCTGCCCAATTTTTATTCTTCTAGGTTGAAACATTCGTTGCCAGTAACAGTTTGAATTTTTAGGTTTCACTCTGTTTTCTCCTACATAGATAGCTGTGTTTGGAATTCTAAATCAAACACGGTTTGTGCTAGCTCCTTGAAACTTGACCAAATGAAGTAGTTCTAAGTTCTATCTCTTTGGTTTGTTTCCTCTTGAAGTACCCCTTGCATAGACTGGAGAAAAACACTTTCTTTTGAAAGGGGTTGCCAAGCTTCCAAAAAACTACTAGTTTGCTGAAATCTCAGCAAACATTTTTTCACCAAAACTTGATGATACTTGGTGGTAATGATCATTTCACTAATCCCACTTGGCTGCCCAACTTTCACTCTTCTAGGTTCAAGCATTCGTTTCCAGTAACACTTTGAATTTTTAGGTTTCACTCTGTTTTCTGCTATAGAGATAGATGTGTTTGAAACTCTATATCAAACACGGTTTGAGCTAGCTCCTTGAAACATTACCAAATGAAGTAGTTCTATGTTCCATCTCAATTGTTTGTTTCCTCTTGAAGTACACCATGCAGAGACTGGCGAAAAACACTTTCGTTTGAAAGGGGTGGCCAAGCTTCCAAAAAACTACTAGTTTGCTGAAATCTCAGCAAAACATTTTTCACCAAAACTTGATGATACTTGGTGGTAATGATCAGTTCACTAAGCCCACTTGGCTGCCCAATTTTTACTCTTCTAGGTTCAAGCGTTCGTTTCCTGTAACACTTTGAATTTTTAGGTTTCACTCTGTTTTCTGCTATATAGATAGATGTGTTTGAAACTCTAAATCAAACACGGTTTTTGCTAGCTCCTTGAAACTTTACCAATGAAGTAGTTCTAGGTTCCATCTCTATGGTTTGTTTCCACTTGAAGTACACCATGCAGAGACTGGTGAAAAACACTTTCGTTTGAAAGGGGTGGCCAAGCTTCCAAAAAACTACTAGTTTGCTGAAATCTCAGCAAAACTTTTTTCACCAAATCTTGATGATACTTGGTGGTAATGATCAGTTCACTAATCCCACTTGGCTGCCCAATTTTTATTCTTCTAGGTTGAAGCATTCGTTTCCAGTAACAGTTTGAATTTTTAGGTTTCACTCTGTTTTCTCATACATAGATAGCTGTGTTTGGAATTCTAAATCAAACACGGTTTGTGCTAGCTCCTTGAAACTTGACCAAATGAAGTAGTTCTAAGTTCTATCTGTGGTTTGTTTCCTCTTGAAGTACCCCATGCAGAGACTGGCGAAAAACACTTTCGTATGAAAGGGGTTGCCAAGCTTCCAAAAAACCACTAGTTTGCTGGAATCTCAGCAAACATTTTTTCACCAAATCTTGATGATACTTGGTGGTAATGATCAGTTCACTAATCCCACTTGGCTTCCCAATTTTTATTCTTCTAGGTTGAAGCATTCGTTTCCAGTAACAGTTTGAATTTTTATTTTTCACTCTGTTTTCTCCTACATAGATAGCTGTGTTTGGAATTCTAAATCAAACATGGTTTGTGCTAGCTCCTTGAAACTTGACCAAATGAAGTAGTTCTAAGTTCTATCTCTTTGGTTTGTTTCCTCTTGAAGTACCCCATGCAGAGACTGGCGAAAAACACTTTCTTTTGAAAGGGGTGGCCAAGCTTCCAAAAAACTACTAGTTTGCTGAAATCTCAGCAAACATTTTTTCACCAAATCTTGATGATACTTGGTGGTAATGATCAGTTCACTAAGCCCACTTGGCTGCCCAATTTTTACTCTTCTAGGTTCAAGCATTCGTTTCCAGTAACACTTTGAATTTTCAGGTTTCACTCTGTTTTCTGCTATATAGATAGATGTGTTTGAAACTCTAAATCAAACACGGTTTGTGCTAGCTCCTTGAAACTTTACCAAATGAAGAAGTTCTATGTTCCATCTCTATGGTTTGTTTCCTCTTGAAGTACACCATGCAGAGACTGGCGAAAAACACTTTCGTTTGAAAGGGGTGGCCAAGCTTCCAAAAAACTACTAGTTTGCTGAAATCTCAGCAAACCTTTTTTCACCAAATCTTGATGATACTTGGTGGTAATGATCAGTTCACTAATCCCACTTGGCTGCCCAATTTGTATTCTTCTAGGTTGAAGCATTCGTTTCCCGTAACAGTTTGAATTTTTAGGTTTCACTCTGTTTTCTCATACATAGATAGCTGTGCTTGGAATTCTAAATCAAACATGGTTTGTGCTAGCTCCTTGAAACTTGACCAAATGAAGTAGTTCTAAGTTCTATCTCTATGGTTTCTTTCCACTTGAAGTACCCCATGCAGAGACTGGCGAAAAACACTTTCGTTTGAAAGGGGTTGCCAAGCTTCCAAAAAACTACTAGTTTGCTGAAATCTCAGCAAACATTTTTTCACCAAAACTTGATGATACTTGGTGGTAATGATCAGTTCACTAATCCCACTTGGCTGCCCAACCTACACTCTTCTAGGTTCAAGCGTTCGTTTCCAGTAACACTTTGAATTTTTAGGTTTCACTCTGTTTTCTGCTATATAGATAGATGTGTTTGAAACTCTAAATCAAACACGGTTTGTGCTAGCTCCTTGAAACTTGACCAAATGAAGTAGTTCTAAGTTCTATCTCTATGGTTTGTTTCCTCTTGAAGTACCCCAAGCAGAGACTGGCGAAAAACACTTTCGTTTGAAAGGGGTGGCCAAGCTTCCAAAAAACTACTACTTTGCTGAAATCTCAGCAAACCTTTTTTCACCAAATCTTGATGATACTTGGTGGTAATGATCAGTTCACTAATCCCACTTGGCTGCCCAACTTTCACTCTTCTAGGTTCAAGCGTTCGTTTCCAGAAACACTTTGAATTTTTAGGTTTCACTCTGTTTTCTGCTATAGAGATGGATGTGTTTGAAACTCTAAATCAAACACGGTTTGTGCTAGCTCCGTGAAACTTGACAAAATGAAGTAGTCCCAAGTTCTATCTCTATGGTTTGTTTCCTCTTGAAGTACCCCATGCAGAGACTGGCGAAAAACACTTTCGTTTGAAAGGGGTTGCTAAGCTTCCAAAAAACTACTAGTTTGCCGAAATCTCAGCAAACATTTTTTCACCAAATCTTGATGATACTTGGTGGTAATGATCAGTTCACTAATCCCACTTGGCTGCCCAATTTTTATTCTTCTAGGTTGAAGCATTCGTTGCCAGTAACAGTTTGAATTTTTAGGTTTCACTCTGTTTTCTCCTACATAGATATCTGTGTTTGGAATTCTAAATCAAACACGGTTTGTGCTAGCTCCTTGAAACTTGACCAAATGAAGTAGTTCTAAGTTCTATCTCTTTGGTTTGTTTCCTCTTGAAGTACCCCATGCATAGACTGGCGAAAAACACTTTCTTTTGAAAGGGGTTGCCAAGCTTCCAAAAAACTACTAGTTTGCTGAAATCTCAGCAAACATTTTTTCACCAAAACTTGATGATACTTGGTGGTAATGATCATTTCACTAATCCCACTTGGCTGCCCAACTTTCACTCTTCTAGGTTCAAGCATTCGTTTCCAGTAACACTTTGAATTTTTAGGTTTCACTCTGTTTTCTGCTATAGAGATAGATGTGTTTGAAACTCTATATCAAACACGGTTTGAGCTAGCTCCTTGAAACATTACCAAATGAAGTAGTTCTATGTTCCATCTCAATTGTTTGTTTCCTCTTGAAGTACACCATGCAGAGACTGGCGAAAAACACTTTCGTTTGAAAGGGGTGGCCAAGCTTCCAAAAAACTACTAGTTTGCTGAAATCTCAGCAAAACATTTTTCACCAAAACTTGATGATACTTGGTGGTAATGATCAGTTCACTAAGCCCACTTGGCTGCCCAATTTTTACTCTTCTAGGTTCAAGCGTTCGTTTCCTGTAACACTTTGAATTTTTAGGTTTCACTCTGTTTTCTGCTATATAGATAGATGTGTTTGAAACTCTAAATCAAACACGGTTTTTGCTAGCTCCTTGAAACTTTACCAATTGAAGTAGTTCTAGGTTCCATCTCTATGGTTTGTTTCCACTTGAAGTACACCATGCAGAGACTGGTGAAAAACACTTTCGTTTGAAAGGGGTGGCCAAGCTTCCAAAAAACTACTAGTTTGCTGAAATCTCAGCAAAACTTTTTTCACCAAATCTTGATGATACTTGGTGGTAATGATCAGTTCACTAATCCCACTTGACTGCCCAATTTTTATTCTTCTAGGTTGAAGCATTCGTTTCCAGTAACAGTTTGAATTTTTAGGTTTCACTCTGTTTTCTCATACATAGATAGCTGTGTTTGGAATTCTAAATCAAACACGGTTTGTGCTAGCTCCTTGAAACTTGACCAAATGAAGTAGATCTAAGTTCTATCTGTGGTTTGTTTCCTCTTGAAGTACCCCATGCAGAGACTGGCGAAAAACACTTTCGTATGAAAGGGGTTGCCAAGCTTCCAAAAAACCACTAGTTTGCTGGAATCTCAGCAAACATTTTTTCACCAAATCTTGATGATACTTGGTGGTAATGATCAGTTCACTAATCCCACTTGGCTTCCCAATTTTTATTCTTCTAGGTTGAAGCATTCGTTTCCAGTAACAGTTTGAATTTTTATTTTTCACTCTGTTTTCTCCTACATAGATAGCTGTGTTTGGAATTCTAAATCAAACATGGTTTGTGCTAGCTCCTTGAAACTTGACCAAATGAAGTAGTTCTAAGTTCTATCTCTTTGGTTTGTTTCCTCTTGAAGTACCCCATGCAGAGACTGGCGAAAAACACTTTCTTTTGAAAGGGGTGGCCAAGCTTCCAAAAACTACTAGTTTGCTGAAATCTAAGCAAACATTTTTTCACCAAATCTGATGATACTTGGTGGTAATGATCAGTTCACTAAGCCCACTTGGCTGCCCAATTTTTACTCTTCTAGGTTCAAGCGTTTGTTTCCAGTAACACTTTGAATTTTCAGGTTTCACTCTGTTTTCTGCTATATAGATAGATGTGTTTGAAACTCTAAATCAAACACGGTTTGTGCTAGCTCCTTGAAACTTTACCAAATGAAGAAGTTCTATGTTCCATCTCTATGGTTTGTTTCCTCTTGAAGTACACCATGCAGAGACTGGCGAAAAACACTTTCGTTTGAAAGGGGTGGCCAAGCTTCCAAAAAACTACTAGTTTGCTGAAATCTCAGCAAACCTTTTTTCACCAAATCTTGATGATACTTGGTGGTAATGATCAGTTCACTAATCCCACTTGGCTGCCCAGTTTTTATTCTTCTAGGTTGAAGCATTCGTTTCCCGTAACAGTTTGAATTTTTAGGTTTCACTCTGTTTTCTCATACATAGATAGCTGTGCTTGGAATTCTAAATCAAACATGGTTTGTGCTAGCTCCTTGAAACTTGACCAAATGAAGTAGTTCTAAGTTCTATCTCTATGGTTTGTTTCCACTTGAAGTACCCCATGCAGAGACTGGCGAAAAACACTTTCGTTTGAAAGGGGTTGCCAAGCTTCCAAAAAACTACTAGTTTGCTGAAATCTCAGCAAACATTTTTTCACCAAAACTTGATGATACTTGGTGGTAATGATCAGTTCACTAATCCCACTTGGCTGCCCAACTTTCACTCTTCTAGGTTCAAGCGTTCGTTTCCAGTAACACTTTGAATTTTTAGGTTTCACTCTGTTTTCTGCTATATAGATAGATGTGTTTGAAACTCTAAATCAAACACGGTTTGTGCTAGCTCCTTGAAACTTGACCAAATGAAGTAGTTCTAAGTTCTATCTCTATGGTTTGTTTCCTCTTGAAGTACCCCAAGCAGAGACTGGCGAAAAACACTTTCGTTTGAAAGGGGTGGCCAAGCTTCCAAAAAACTACTACTTTGCTGAAATCTCAGCAAACCTTTTTTCACCAAATCATGATGATACTTGGTGGTAATGATCAGTTCACTAATCCCACTTGGCTGCCCAACTTTCACTCTTCTAGGTTCAAGCGTTCGTTTCCAGAAACACTTTGAATTTTTAGGTTTCACTCTGTTTTCTGCTATAGAGATGGATGTGTTTGAAACTCTAAATCAAACACGGTTTGTGCTAGCTCCGTGAAACTTGACAAAATGAAGTAGTCCCAAGTTCTATCTCTATGGTTTGTTTCCTCTTGAAGTACCCCATGCAGAGACTGGCGAAAAACACTTTCGTTTGAAAGGGGTTGCTAAGCTTCCAAAAAACTACTAGTTTGCCGAAATCTCAGCAAACATTTTTTCACCAAATCTTGATGATACTTGGTGGTAATGATCAGTTCACTAATCCCACTTGGCTGCCCAATTTTTATTCTTCTAGGTTGAAGCATTCGTTGCCAGTAACAGTTTGAATTTTTAGGTTTCACTCTGTTTTCTCCTACATAGATAGCTGTGTTTGGAATTCTAAATCAAACATGGTTTGTGCTAGCTCCTTGAAACTTGACCAAATGAAGTAGTTCTAAGTTCTATCTCTTTGGTTTGTTTCCTCTTGAAGTACCCTATGCAGAGACTGGCGAAAAACACTTTCTTTTGAAAGGGGTTGCCAAGCTTCCAAAAAACTACTAGTTTGCTGAAATCTCAGCAAACATTTTTTTCACCAAAACTTGATGATACTTGGTGGTAATGATCATTTCACTAATCCCACTTGGCTGCCCCACTTTCACTCTTCTAGGTTCAAGCGATCGTTTCCAGTAACACTTTGAATTTTTATGTTTCACTCTGTTTTCTGCTATATACATAGATTTGTTTGAAACTCTAAATCAAACACGGTTTGTGCTAGCTCCTTGAAACTTGACCAAATGAAGTAGTTCTAAGTTCTATCTCTATGGTTTGTTTCCTCTTGAAGTACCCCATGCAGAGACTGGCGAAAAACACTTTCGTTTGAAAGGGGTTGCCAAGCTTCCAAAAAACTACTAGTTTGCTGAAATCTCAGCAAACCTTTTTTCACCAAATCTTGATGATACTTGGTGGTAATGATCAGTTCACTATCCCACTTGGCTGCCCAATTTTTATTCTTCTAGGTTGAAGCATTCGTTTCCAGTAACAGTTTGAATTTTTAGGTTTCACTCTGTTTTCTCATACATAGATAGCTGTGTTTGGAATTCTAAATCAAACACGGTTTGTGCTAGCTCCTTGAAACTTGACCAAATGAATTAGTTCTAAGTTCTATCTCTTTGGTTTGTTTCCTCTTGAAGTACCCCATGCAGAGACTGGCGAAAAACACTTTCGTTTGAAAGGGGTTGCCAAGCTGCCAAAAAACTACTAGTTTGCTCAAATCTCAGCAAACATTTTTTCACCAAATCTTGATGATACTTGGTGGTAATGATCAGTTCACTAAGCCCACTTGGCTGCCCAATTTTTATTCTTCTAGGTTGAAGCATTCGTTTCCAGTAACAGTTTGAATTTTTATTTTTCACTCTGTTTTCTCCTACATAGATAGCTGTGTTTAGAATTCTAAATCAAACATGGTTTGTGCTAGCTCCTTGAAACTTGACCAAATGAAGTAGTTCTAAGTTCTATCTCTTTGGTTTGTTTCCTCTTGAAGTACCCCATGCAGAGACTGGCGAAAAACACTTTCTTTTGAAAGGGGTTGCCATGCTTCCAAAAAACTACTAGTTTGCTGAAATCTCAGCAAACATTTTTTCACCAAAACTTGATGATACTTGGTGGTCATGATCATTTCACTAATCCCACTTGGCTGCCCAACTTTCACTCTTCTAGGTTCAAGCGTTCGTTTCCAGTAACACTTTGAATTTTTAGGTTTCACTCTGTTTTCTGCTATATAGATAGATGTGTTTGAAACTAAATCAAACACGGTTTGTGCTAGCTCCTTGAAACTTTACCAAATGAAGTAGTTCTATGTTCGATCTCTATGGTTTGTTTTCTCTTGAAGTACACCATGCAGAGACTGGCGAAAAACACTTTCGTTTGAAAGGGGTGGCCAAGCTTCCAAAAAACTACTAGTTTGCTGAAATCTCAGCAAAACTTTTTTCACCAAAACTTGATGATACTTTGTGGTAATGATCAGTTCACTAAGCCCACTTGGCTGCCCTATTTTTACTCTTCTAGGTTCAAGCGTTCTATTCCTGTAACACTTTGAATTTTTAGGTTTCACTCTGTTTTCTACTATATAGATAGATGTGTTTGAATCTCTAAATCAAACACGGTTTGTGCTAGCTCCTTGAAACTTGACCAAATGAAGTAGTTCTAAGTTCTATCTCTTTGGTTTGTTTCCTCTTGAAGTACACCATGCAGAGACTGGCGAAAAACACTTTCGTTTGAAAGGGGTGGCCAAGCTTCCAAAAAACTACTAGTTTGCTGAAATCTCAGCAAAACTTTTTTCACCAAAACTTGATGATACTTGGTGCTAATGATCAGTTCACTAAGCCCACTTGGCTGCCCAATTTTTACTCTTCTAGGTTCAAGCGTTCGTTTCCTGTAACACTTTGAATTTTTAGGTTTCACTCTGTTTTCTGCTATATAGATAGATGTGTTTGAAACTCTAAATCAAACACGGTTTTTGCTAGCTCCTTGAAACTTTACCAAATGAAGTAGTTCTAGGTTCCATCTCTATGGTTTGTTTCCACTTGAAGTACACCATGCAGAGACTGGTGAAAAACACTTTCGTTTGAAAGGGGTGGCCAAGCTTCCAAAAAACTACTAGTTTGCTGAAATCTCAGCAAAACTTTTTTCACCAAATCTTGATGATACTTGGTGGTAATGATCAGTTCACAAATCCCACTTGGCTACCCAATTTTTATTCTTCTAGGTTGAAGCATTCGTTTCCAGTAACAGTTTGAATTTTTATTTTTCACTCTGTTTTCGCCTACATAGATAGCTGTGTTTCGAATTCTAAATCAAACATGGTTTGTGCTAGCTCCTTGAAACATGACCAAAGGAAGTAGTTCTAAGTTCTATCTCTTTGGTTTGTTTCCTCTTGAAGTACCCCATGCAGAGACTGGCGAAAAACACTTTCTTTTGAAAGGGGTTGCCAAGCTTCCAAAAAACTACTAGTTTGCTGAAATCTCAGCAAACATTTTTTCACCAAATCTTGATGATACTTGGTGGTAATGATCATTTCACTAATCCCACTTGGCTGCCCAACTTTCACTCTTCTAGGTTCAAGCGTTCGTTTCCAGTAACACTTTGAATTTTTAGGTTTCACTCTGTTTTCTGCTATATAGATAGATGTGTTTGAAACTCTAAATCAAACACGGTTTGTGCTAGCTCCTTGAAACTTGACCAAATGAAGTAGTTCTAAGTTCTATCTCTATGGTTTGCTTCCTCTTGAGGTACCCCATGCAGAGACTGGCGAAAAACACTTTCGTTTGAAAGGGGTTGCCAAGCTTCCAAAAAACTACTAGTTTGCTGAAATCTCAGCAAATATTTTTTCACCAAATCTTGATGATACTTGGTGGTAATGATCAGTTCACTAAGCTCACTTGGCTGCCCAATTTTTACTCTTCTAGGTTCAAGCGTTCGTTTCCAGTAACACTTTGAATTTTTAGGTTTCACTCTGTTTTCTGCTATATAGATAGATGTGTTTGAAACTAAATCAAACACGGTTTGTGCTAGCTCCTTGAAACTTTACAAAATGAAGTAGTTCTATGTTTGATCTCTATGGTTTGTTTTCTCTTGAAGTACACCATGCAGAGACTGGCGAAAAACACTTTCGTTTGAAAGGGGTGGCCAAGCTTCCAAAAAACTACTAGTTTGCTGAAATCTCAGCAAAACTTTTTTCACCAAAACTTGATGATACTTGATGGTAATGATCAGTTCACTAAGCCCACTTGGCTGCCCAATATTTACTCTTCTAGGATCAAGCGTTCGTTTCCTGTAACACTTTAAATTTTTAGGTTTCACTCTGTTTTCTGCTATATAGATAGATGTGTTTGAAACTAAATCAAACACGGTTTGTGCTAGCTCCTTGAAACTTTACCAAATGAAGTAGTTCTATGTTCGATCTCTATGGTTTTTTTTCTCTTGAAGTACACCATGCAGAGACTGGGGAAAAACACTTTCGTTTGAAAGGGGTCGCCAAGCTTCCAAAAAACTACTAGTTTGCTGAAATCTCAGCAAAACTTTTTTCACCAAAACTTGATGATACTTGGTGGTAATGATCAGTTCACTAAGCCCACTTGGCTGCCCAATATTTACTCTTCTAGGTTCAAGCGTTCGTTTCCTGTAACAATTTGAATTTTTAGGTTTCACTCTGTTTTCTGCTATATAGATAGATGTGTTTGAATCTCTAAATCAAACACGGTTTTTGCTAGCTCCTTGAAACTTGACCAAATGAAGTAGTTCTAAGTTCTATCTCTTTGGTTTGTTTCCTCTTGAAGTACCCCATGCAGAGACTGGCGAAAAACACTTTCTTTTGAAAGGGGTTGCCAAGCTTCCAAAAAACTACTAGTTTGCTGAAATCTCAGCAAACATTTTTTCACCAAATCTTGATGATACTTGGTGGTAATGATCATTTCAATAATCCCACTTGGCTGCCCAACTTTCACTCTTCTAGGTTCAAGCGTTCGTTTCCAGTAACACTTTGAATTTTTAGGTTTCACTCTGTTTTCTGCTATATAGATAGATGTGTTTGAAACTCTAAATCAAACACGGTTTGTGCTAGCTCCTTGAAACTTGACCAAATGAAGTAGATCTAAGTTCTATCTCTTTGGTTTGTTTCCTCTTGAAGTACCCCATGCAGAGACTGGCGAAAATCACTTTCGTTTGAAAGGGGTTGCCAATCTTCCACAAAACTACTAGTTTGCTGAAATCTCAGCAAACATTTTTTCACCAAATCTTGATGATACTTGGTGGTAATGATCACTTCACTAAGCCCACTTGGCTGCCCAATTTTTATTCTTCTAGGTTGAAGCATTCGTTTCCAGTAACAGTTTGAATTTTTATTTTTCACTCTGTTTTCTCCTACATAGATAGCTGTGTTTGGAATTCTAAATCAAACATGGTTTGTGCTAGCTCCTTGAAACTTGACCAAATGAAGTAGTTATAAGTTCTATCTCTTTGGTTTGTTTCCTCATGAAGTACGCCATGCAGAGACTGACGAAAAACACTTTCGTTTGAAAGGGGTTGCCAAGATTCCAAAAAACTACTAGTTTGCTGAAATCACAGCAAACATTTTTTCACCAAATCTTGATGATACTTGGTGGTAATGATCAGTTCACTAATCCCACTTGGCTGCCCAATTTTTATTCTTCTAGGTTGACGCATTCGTTTCCAGTAACAGTTTGAATTTTTATTTTTCACTCTGTTTTCTCCTACATAGATAGCTGTGTTTGGAATTCTAAATCAAACATGGTTTGTGCTAGCTCCTTGAAACTTGACCAAATGAAGTAGTTCTAAGTTCTATCTCTTTGGTTTGTTTCCTCTTGAAGTACCCCATGCAGAGACTGGCGAAAAACACTTTCTTTTGAAAGGGGTTGCCAAGCTTCCAAAAAACTACTAGTTTGCTGAAATCTCAGCAAATATTTTTTCACCAAAACTTGATGATACTTGGTGGTAATGATCATTTCACTAATCCCACTTGGCTGCCCAACTTTCACTCTTCTAGGTTCAAGCGTTCGTTTCCTGTAACACTTTGAATTTTTAGGTTTCACTCTGTTTTCTGCTATATAGATAGATGTGTTTGAAACTCTAAATCAAACACGGTGTGTGCTAGCTCTTTGAAACTTTACCAAATGAAGTAGTTCTATGTTCCATCTCTATGATTTGTTTCCACTTGAAGTACACCATGCAGAGACTGGTGAAAAACACTTTCGTTTGAAAGGGGTGGCCAAGCTTCCAAAAAACTACTAGTTTGCTGAAATCTCAGCAAAACTTTTTTCACCAAAACTTGATGATACTTGGTGGTAATGATCAGTTCATTAAGCCCACTTGTCTGCCCAATTTTTACTCTTCTATGTTCAAGCGTTCGTTTTCTGTAACACTTTGAATTTTTAGCTTTCACTCTGTTTTCTGCTATATAGATAGATGTGTTTGAATCTCTAAATCAAACACGGTTTGTGCTAGCTCCTTGAAACTTGACCAAATGAAGTAGTTCTAAGTTCTATTTCTTTGGTTTGTTTCCTCTTGAAGTACCCCATGCAGAGACTGGCGAAAAACACTTTCTTTTGAAAGGGGTTGCCAAGCTTCCAAAAAACTACTAGTTTGCTGAAATCTCAGCAAACATTTTTTCACCAAATCTTGATGATACTTGGTGGTAATGATCAGTTCACTAAGCTCACTTGGCTGCCCAATTTTTACTCTTCTAGGTTCAAGCGTTCGTTTCCAGTAACACTTTGAATTTTTAGGTTTCACTCTGTTTTCTGCTATATAGATAGATGTGTTTGAAAATAAATCAAACACGGTTTGTGCTAGCTCCTTGAAACTTTACCAAATGAAGTAGTTCTATGTTCGATCTCTATGGTTTGTTTTCTCTTGAAGTACACCATGCAGAGACTGGCGAAAAACACTTTCGTTTGAAAGGGGTGGCCAAGCTTCCAAAAAACTACTAGTTTGCTGAAATCTCAGCAAAACTTTTTTCACCAAAACTTGATGATACTTGGTGGTAATGATCAGTTCACTAAGCCCACTTGGCTGCCCAATTTTTACTCTTCTATGTTCAAGCGTTCGTTTCCTGTAACACTTTGAATTTTTAGGTTTCACTCTGTTTTCTGCTATATAGATAGATGTGTTTGAATCTCTAAATCAAACACGGTTTGTGCTAGCTCCTTGTAACTTGACCAAATGAAGTAGTTCTAAGTTCTATCTCTTTGGTTTGTTTCCTCTTGAAGTACCCCATGCAGAGACTGGCGAAAAACACTTTCTTTTGAAAGGGGTTGCCAAGCTTCCAAAAAACTACTAGTTTGCTGAAATCTCAGCAAACTTTTTTTCACCAAAACTTGATGATACTTGGTGGTAATGATCATTTCACTAATCCCACTTGGCTGCCCAACTTTCACTCTTCTAGGTTCAAGCGTTCGTTTCCAGTAATACTTTGAATTTTTAGGTTTCACTCTGTTTTCTGCTATATAGATAGATGTGTTTGAAACTCTAAATCAAACACGGTTTGTGCTAGCTCCTTGAAACTTGACCTAATGAAGTAGATCTAAGTTCTATTCCTTTGGTTTGATTCCTCTTGAAGTACCCCATGCAGAGACTGGCGAAAAACACTTTCGTTTGAAAGGTGTTGCCAAGCTTCCACAAAACTACTAGTTTGCTGAAATCTCAGCAAACATTTTTTCACCAAATCTTGATGATACTTGGTGGTAATGATCAGTTCACTAAGCCCACTTGGCTGCCCAATTTTTATTCTTCTAGGTTGAAGCATTCGTTTCCAGTAACAGTTTGAATTTTTATTTTTCACTCTGTTTTCTCCTACATAGATAGCTGTGTTTGGAATTCTAAATCAAACACGGTTTGTGCTAGCTCCTTGAAACTTGACCAAATGAAGTAGTTATAAGTTCTATCTCTTTGGTTTGTTTCCTCTTGAAGTACCCCATGCAGAGACTGGCGAAAAACACTTTCGTTTGAAAGGGGTTGCCAAGCTTCCAAAAAACTACTAGTTTGCTGAAATCTCAGCAAACATTTTTTCACCAAATCTTGATGATACTTGGTGGTAATGATCAGTTCACTAATCCCACTTGGCTGCCCAATTTTTATTCTTCTAGGTTGAAGCATTCGTTTCCAGTAACAGTTTGAATTTTTATTTTTCACTCTGTTTTCTCCTACATAGATAGCTGTGTTTGGAATTCTAAATCAAACATGGTTTGTGCTAGCTCCTTGAAACTTGACCAAATGAAGTAGGTCTAAGTTCTATCTCTTTGGTTTGTTTCCTCTTGAAGTACCCCATGCAGAGACTGGCGAAAAACACTTTCTTTTGAAGGGGGTTGCCAAGCTTCCAAAAACTACTAGTTTGCTGAAATCTCAGCAAACATTTTTTCACCAAAACTTGATGATACTTGGTGGTAATCATCATTTCACTAATCCCACTTGGCTGCCCAACTTTCACTCTTCTAGGTTCAAGCGTTCGTTTCCAGTAACACTTTGAATTTTTAGGTTTCACTCTGTTTTCTGCTATATAGATAGATGTGTTTGAAACTCTAAATCAAACACGGTTTGTGCTAGCTCCTTGAAACTTGACCAAATGAAGTAGTTCTAAGTTCTATCTCTATGGTTTGTTTCCTCTTGAGGTACCCCATGCAGAGACTGGCGAAAAACACTTTCGTTTGAAAGGGGTTGCCAAGCTTCCAAAAAACTACTAGTTTGCTGAAATCTCAGCAAACATTTTTTCACCAAATCTTGATGATACTTGGTGGTAATGATCAGTTCACTAAGCTCACTTGGCTGCCCAATTTTTACTCTTCTAGGTTCAAGCGTTCGTTTCCAGTAACACTTTGAATTTTTAGGTTTCACTCTGTTTTCTGCTATATAGATAGATGTGTTTGAAACTAAATCAAACACGGTTTGTGCTAGCTCCTTGAAACTTTACCAAATGAAGTAGTTCTATGTTCGATCTCTATGGTTTGTTTTCTCTTGAAGTACACCATGCAGAGACTGGCGAAAAACACTTTCGTTTGAAAGGGGTGGCCAAGCTTCCAAAAAACTACTAGTTTGCTGAAATCTCAGCAAAACTTTTTTCACCAAAACTTGATGATACTTGGTGGTAATGATCAGTTCACTAAGCCCACTTGGCTGCCCAATATTTACTCTTCTAGGTTCAAGCGTTCGTTTCCTGTAACACTTTGAATTTTTAGGTTTCACTCTGTTTTCTGCTATATAGATAGATGTGTTTGAATCTCTAAATCAAACACGGTTTGTGCTAGCTCCTTGAAACTTGACCAAATGAAGTAGTTCTAAGTTCTATCTCTTTGGTTTGTTTCCTCTTGAAGTACCCCATGCAGAGACTGGCGAAAAACACTTTCTTTTGAAAGGGGTTGCCAAGCTTCCAAAAAACTACTAGTTTGCTGAAATCTCAGCAAAGATTTTTTCACCAAATCTTGATAATACTTGGTGGTAATGATCATTTCAATAATCCCACTTGGCTGCCCAACTTTCACTCTTCTAGGTTCAAGCGTTCGTTTCCAGTAACACTTTGAATTTTTACGTTTCACTCTGTTTTCTGCTATATAGATAGATGTGTTTGAAACTCTAAATCAAACACGGTTTGTGCTAGCTCCTTGAAATTTGACCAAATGAAGTAGATCTAAGTTCTATCTCTTTGGTTTGTTTCCTCTTGAAGTACCCCATGCAGAGACTGGCGAAAAACACTTTCGTTTGAAAGGGGTTGCCAAGCTTCCACAAAACTACTAGTTTGCTGAAATCTCAGCAAACATTTTTTCACCAAATCTTGATGATACTTGGTGGTAATGATCAGTTCACTAAGCCCACTTGGCTGCCCAATTTTTATTCTTCTAGGTTGAAGCATTCGTTTCCAGTAACAGTTTGAATTTTTATTTTTCACTCTGTTTTCTCCTACATAGATAGCTGTGTTTGGAATTCTAAATCAAACATGGTTTGTGCTAGCTCCTTGAAACTTGACCAAATGAAGTAGTTATAAGTTCTATCTCTTTGGTTTGTTTCCTCTTGAAGTACCCCATGCAGAGACTGACGAAAAACACTTTCGTTTGAAAGGGGTTGCCAAGCTTCCAAAAAACTACTAGTTTGCTGAAATCTCAGAAAACATTTTTTCACCAAATCTTGATGATACTTGGTGGTAATGATCAGTTCACTAATCCCACTTGGCTGCCCAATTTTTATTCTTCTAGGTTGAAGCATTCGTTTCCAGTAACAGTTTGAATTTTTATTTTTCACTCTGTTTTCTCCTACATAGATAGCTGTGTTTGGAATTCTAAATCAAACATGGTTTGTGCTAGCTCCTTGAAACTTGACCAAATGAAGTAGTTCTAAGTTCTATCTCTTTGGTTTGTTTCCTCTTGAAGTACCCCATGCAGAGACTGGCGAAAAACACTTTCGTTTGAAAGGGGTTGCCAAGCTTCCAAAAAACTACTAGTTTGCTGAAATCTCAGCAAACCTTTTTTCACCAAATCTTGATGATACTTGGTGGTAATGATCAGTTCACTAAGCCCACTTGGCTGCCCAATTTTTACTCTTCTAGGTTCAAGCGTTCGTTTCCAGTAACACTTTTAATTTTTAGGTTTCACTCTGTTTTCTGCTATATAGATAGATGTGTTTGAAACTCTAAATCAAACACGGTTTGTGCTAGCTCCTTGAAACTTGACCAAATGAAGTAGTCTCTATGGTTTGTTTCCTCTTGAAGTACACCATGCAGAGACTGGCGAAAAACACTTTCGTTTGAAAGGGGTGGCCAAGCTTCCAAAAAACTACTAGTTTGCTGAAATCTCAGCAAACCTTTTTTCACCAAATCTTGATGATACTTGGTGGTAATGATCAGTTCACTAATCTCACTTGGCTGCCCAACTTTCACTCTTCTAGGTTCAAGCGTTCGTTTCCAGTAACACTTGGAATTTTTAGGTTTCACTCTGTTTTCTGCTATATAGATAGATGTGTTTGAAACTCTAAATCAAACACGGTTTGTGCTAGCTCCGTGAAACTTGACAAAATGAAGTAGTCCTAAGTTCTATCTCTATGGTTTGTTTCCTCTTGAAGTACCCCATGCAGAGACTGGCGAAAAACACTTTCGTTTGAAAGGGGTTGCTAAGCTTCCAAAAAACTACTAGTTTGCTGAAATCTCAGCAAACATTTTTTCACCAAATCTTGATGATACTTGGTGGTAATGATCAGTTCACTAATCCCACTTGGCTGCCCAATTTTTATTCTTCTAGGTTGAAGCATTCGTTTCCAGTAACAGTTTGAATTTTTAGGTTTCACTCTGTTTTCTCCTGCATAGATAGCTGTGTTTGGAATTCTAAATCAAATATGGTTTGTGCTAGCTCCTTGAAACTTGACCAAATGAAGTAGTTCTAAGTTCTATCTCTATGGTTTGTTTCCTCTTGAAGTACCCCATGCAGAGACTGGCGAAAAACACTTTCGTTTGAAAGGGGTTGCCAAGCTTCCAAAAAACTACTAATTTGCTGAAATCTCAGCAAACCTTTTTTCACCAAACCTTGATGATACTTGGTGGTAATGATCAGTTCACTAATCCCACTTGGATGCCCAATTTTTATTCTTCTAGGTTGAAGCATTCGTTTCCAGTAACAGTTTGAATTTTTAGGTTTCACTCTGTTTTCTCCTACATAGATAGCTGTGTTTGGAATTCTAAATCAAACATGGTTTGTGCTAGCTCCTTGAAACTTGACCAAATGAAGTAGTTCTAAGTTCTATCTCTATGGTTTGTTTCCTCTTGAAGTACCCCATGCAGAGACTGGCGAAAAACAATTTTGTTTGAAAGGGGTTGCCAAGCTTCCAAAAAAAATTACTACTTTGCTGAAATCTCAGCAAACATTTTTTCACCAAAACTTGATGATACTTGGTGGTAATGATCAGTTCACTAATCCCACTTGGCTGCCCAACTTTCACTCTTCTAGGTTCAAGCGTTCGTTTCCAGTAACACTTTGAATTTTTAGGTTTCACTCTGTTTTCTGCTATATAGATAGATGTGTTTGAAACTCTAAATCAAAAACGGTTTGTGCTGGTTCCATGAAACTTGACCAAATGAAGTAGTTCTAAGTTCTATCTCTATGATTTGTTTCCTATTGAAGTACCCCATACAGAGACTGGCGAAAAACACTTCGGTTTGAAAGGGTATGCCAAGCTTCCAAAAAACTACTAGTTTGCTGAAATCTCAGCAAATATTTTTTCACCAAAACTTGATGATACTTGGTGGTAATGATCAGTTCACTAATTCCACTTGGCTGCCGAACTTTCACTCTTCTAGGTTCAAGCGTTCGTTAACAGTAACACTTTGAATTTTTAGGTTTCACTCTGTTTTCTCCTACATAGATAGCTGTGTTTGGAATTCTAAATCAAACATGGTTTGTGCTAGCTCCTTGAAACTTGACCAAATGAAGTAGTTCTAAGTTATATCTCTAAGGTTTGTTTCCTCTTGAAGTACCCCATGCAGAGACTGGCGAAAAACACTTTCGTTTGAAAGGGGTTGCCAAGCTTCCAAAAAACTACTAGTTTGCTGAAATCTCAGCAAACATTTTTTCACCAAAACTTGATTATACTTGGTGGTAATGATCAGTTCACTAATCCCACATAGCTGCCCAACTTTCACTCTTCTAGGTTCAAGCGTTCGTTTCCAGTAACACTTTGAATTTTTAGGTTTCACTCTGTTTTCTGCTATATAGATAGATGTGTTTGAAACTCTAAATCAAACACGGTTTGTGCTAGCTCCTTGAAACTTGACCAAATGAAGTAGTTCTAAGTTCTATCTCTATGGTTTGTTTCCTCTTGAAGTACCCCATGCAGAGACTGGCGAAAAACACTTTCGTTTGAAAAGGGTTGAAAAGCTTCCAAAAAATTACTAGTTTGCCGAAATCTCACCAAACATTTTTTCACATAATCTTGATGATACTTGGTGGTAATGATCAGTTCACTAATCCCACTTGGCTGCCCAACTTTCACTCTTCTAGGTTCAAGCGTTCGTTTCCAGTAACACTTTGAATTTTTAGGTTTCACTCTGTTTTCTGCTATATACATAGATGTGTTTGAAACTCTCAATCAAACACGGTTTGTGCTAGCTCCTTGAAATTTGACCAAATGAAGTAGTTCTAAGATTTATATCTATGGTTTGTTTCCTCTTGAAGTACCCCATGCAGAGACTGGCGAAAAACACTTTGGTTTGAAAGGGGTTGCCAAGCTTCCAAAAAACTATTAGTTTGCTGAAATCTCAGCAAACATTTTTTCACCAAAACTTGATGATACTTGGTGGTAATGATCAGTTCACTAAGCCCACTTGGCTGCCCAATATTTACTCTTCTAGGTTCAAGCGTTCGTTTCCTGTAACACTTTGAATTTTTAGGTTTCACTCTGTTTTCTGCTATATAGATAGATGTGTTTGAATCTCTAAATCAAACACGGTTTGTGCTAGCTCCTTGAAACTTGACCAAATGAAGTAGTTCTAAGTTCTATCTCTTTGGTTTGTTTCCTCTTGAAGTACCCCATGCAGAGACTGGCGAAAAACACTTTCTTTTGAAAGGGGTTGCCAAGCTTCCAAAAACTACTAGTTTGCTGAAATCTCAGCAAAGATTTTTTCACCAAATCTTGATAATACTTGGTGGTAATGATCATTTCAATAATCCCACTTGGCTGCCCAACTTTCACTCTTCTAGGTTCAAGCGTTCGTTTCCAGTAACACTTTGAATTTTTAGGTTTCACTCTGTTTTCTGCTATATAGATAGATGTGTTTGAAACTCTAAATCAAACACGGTTTGTGCTAGCTCCTTGAAACTTGACCAAATGAAGTAGATCTAAGTTCTATCTCTTTGGTTTTTTTCCTCTTGAAGTACCCCATGCAGAGACTGGCGAAAAACACTTTCGTTTGAAAGGGGTTGCCAAGCTTCCAAAAACTACTAGTTTGCTGAAATCTCAGAAAACATTTTTTCACCAAATCTTGATGATACTTGGTGGTAATGATCAGTTCACTAATCCCACTTGGCTGCCCAATTTTTATTCTTCTAGGTTGAAGCATTCGTTTCCAGTAACAGTTTGAATTTTTATTTTTCACTCTGTTTTCTCCTACATAGATAGCTGTGTTTGGAATTCTAAATCAAACATGGTTTGTGCTAGCTCCTTGAAACTTGACCAAATGAAGTAGTTCTAAGTTCTATCTCTTTGGTTTGTTTCCTCTTGAAGTACCCCATGCAGAGACTGGCGAAAAACACTTTCGTTTGAAAGGGGTTGCCAAGCTTCCAAAAAACTACTAGTTTGCTGAAATCTCAGCAAACCTTTTTTCACCAAATCTTGATGATACTTGGTGGTAATGATCAGTTCACTAAGCCCACTTGGCTGCCCAATTTTTACTCTTCTAGGTTCAAGAGTTCGTTTCCAGTAACACTTTGAACTTTTAGGTTTCACTCTGTTTTCTGCTATATAGATAAATGTGTTTGAAACTCTAAATCAAACATGGTTTGTGCTAGCTCCTTGAAACTTTACCAAATGAAGTAGTTCTATGTTCCATCTCTATGGTTTGTTTCCTCTTGAAGTACACCATGCAGAGACTGGCGAAAAACACTTTCGTTTGAAAGGGGTGGCCAAGCATCCAAAAAACTAATAGTTTGCTGAAATCTCAGCAAAAATTTTTTTCACCAAAACTTGATGATACTTGGTGGTAATGATCAGTTCACTAAGCCCACTTGGCTGCCCAATTTTTACTCTTCTAAGTTCAAGCGTTCGTTTCCTGTAACACTTTGAATTTTTAGGTTTCACTCTGTTTTCTGCTATATAGATAGATGTGTTTGAAACTCTAAATCAAACACGGTTTGTGCTAGCTCCTTGAAACTTTACCAAATGAAGTAGTTCTATGTTCCATCTCTATGATTTGTTTCCACTTGAAGTACACCATGCAGAGACTGGTGAAAAACACTTTCGTTTCAAAGGGGTGGCCAAGCTTCCAAAAAACTACTAGTTTGCTGAAATCTCAGCAAAACTTTTTTCACCAAATCTTGATGATACTTGGTGGTAATGATCAGTTCACTAATCCCACTTGGCTGCCCAATTTTTATTCTTCTAGGTTGAAGCATTCGTTTCCAGTAACAGTTTGAATTTTTAGGTTTCACTCTGTTTTCTCATACATAGATAGCTGTGTTTGGAATTCTAAATCAAACACGGTTTGTGCTAGCTCCTTGAAACTTGACCAAATGAAGTAGTTCTAAGTTCTATCTCTTTGGTTTGTTTCCTCTTGAAGTACCCCATGCAGAGACTGGCGAAAAACACTTTCGTTTGAAAGGGGTTGCCAAGCTTCCAAAAAACTACTAGTTTGCTGAAATCTCAGCAAACATTTTTTCACCAAATCTTGATGATACTTGGTGGTAATGATCAGTTCACTAATCCCACTTGGCTGCCCAATTTTTATTCTTCTATGTTGAAGCATTCGTTTCCAGTAACAGTTTGAATTTTTATTTTTCACTCTGTTTTCTCCTACATAGATAGCTGTGTTTGGAATTCTAAATCAAACATGGTTTGTGCTAGCTCCTTGAAACTTGACCAAATGAAGTAGTTCTAAGTTCTATCTCTTTGGTTTGTTTCCTCTTGAAGTACCCCATGCAGAGACTGGCGAAAAACACTTTCTTTTGAAAGGGGTTGCCAATCTTCCAAAAAACTACTAGTTTGCTGAAATCTCAGCAAACATTTTTTCACCAAATCTTGATGATACTTGGTGGTAATGATCAGTTCACTAAGCTCACTTGGCTGCCCAATTTTTACTCTTCTAGGTTCAAGCGTTCGTTTCCAGTAACACTTTGAATTTTTAGGTTTCACTCTGTTTTCTGCTTTATAGATAGATGTGTTTGAAACTCTAAATCAAACACGGTTTGTGCTAGCTCCTTGAAACTTTACCAAATGAAGTAGTTCTATGTTCCATCTCTATGGTTTGTTTCCTCTTGAAGTACCCCATGCAGAGACTGGCGAAAAACACTTTCTTTTGAAAGGGGTTGCCAATCTTCCAAAAAACTACTAGTTTGCTGAAATCTCAGCAAACATTTTTTCACCAAATCTTGATGATACTTGGTGGTAATGATCAGTTCACTAATCCCACTTGGCTGCCCAATTTTTATTCTTATAGGTTGAAGCATTCGTTTCCAGTAACAGATTGAAATTTTAGGTTTCACTCTGTTTTCTCATACATAGATAGCTGTGTTTGGAATTCTAAATCAAACACGGTTTGTGCTAGCTCCTTGAAACTTGACCAAATGAAGTAGTTCTAAGTTCCATCTCTATGGTTTGTTTCCTCTTGAAGTACTCCATGCAGAGACTGGCGAAAAACACTTTCGTTTGAAAGGGGTGGCCAAGCTTCCAAAAAACTACTAGTTTGATGAAATCTCAGCAAACATTTTTTCTCCAAATCTTGATGATACTTGGTGGTAATGATCAGTTCACTTAGCCCACTTGGCTGCCCAATTTTTACTCTTCTAGGTTCAAGCATTCGTTTCCAGTAACACTTGGAATTTTTAGGTTTCACTCTGTTTTCTGCTATATAGATAGATGTGTTTGAAACTCTAAATCAAACACGGTTTGTGCTAGCTCCTTGAAACTTGACCAAATGAAGTAGTCTCTATGGTTTGTTTCCTCTTGAAGTACACCATGCAGAGACTGGCGAAAAACACTTTCGTTTGAAAGGGGTGGCCAAGCTTCCAAAAAACTACTAGTTTGCTGAAATCTCAGCAAACCTTTTTTCACCAAATCTTGATGATACTTGGTGGTAATGATCAGTTCACTAATCTCACTTGGCTGCCCAACTTTCACTCTTCTAGGTTCAAGCGTTCGTTTCCAGTAACACTTGGAATTTTTAGGTTTCACTCTGTTTTCTGCTATATAGATAGATGTGTTTGAAACTCTAAATCAAACACGGTTTGTGCTAGCTCCGTGAAACTTGACAAAATGAAGTAGTCCTACGTTCTATCTCTATGGTTTGTTTCCTCTTGAAGTACCCCATGCAGAGACTAGCGAAAAACACTTTCGTTTGAAAGGGGTTGCTAAGCTTCCAAAAAACTACTAGTTTGCTGAAATCTCAGCAAATATTTTTTCACCAAATCTTGATGATACTTGGTGGTAATGATCAGTTCACTAATCCCACTTGGCTGCCCAATTTTTATTCTTCTAGGTTGAAGCATTCGTTTCCAGTAACAGTTTGAATTTTTAGGTTTCACTCTGTTTTCTCCTGCATAGATAGCTGTGTTTGGAATTCTAAATCAAATATGGTTTGTGCTAGCTCCTTGAAACTTGACCAAATGAAGTAGTTCTAAGTTCTATCTCTATGGTTTGTTTCCTCTTGAAGTACCCCATGCAGAGACTGGCGAAAAACACTTTCGTTTGAAAGGGGTTGCCAAGCTTCCAAAAAACTACTAATTTGCTGAAATCTCAGCAAACCTTTTTTCACCAAATCTTGATGATACTTGGTGGTAATGATCAGTTCACTAATCCCACTTGGATGCCCAATTTTTATTCTTCTAGGTTGAAGCATTCGTTTCCAGTAACAGTTTGAATTTTTAGGTTTCACTCTGTTTTCTCCTACATAGATAGCTGTGTTTATAATTCTAAATCAAACATGGTTTGTGCTAGCTCCTTGAAACTTGACCAAATGAAGTAGTTCTAAGTTCTATCTCTATGGTTTGTTTCCTCTTGAAGTACCCCATGCAGAGACTGGCGAAAAACAATTTTGTTTGAAAGGGGTTGCCAAGCTTCCAAAAAAAATTACTACTTTGCTGAAATCTCAGCAAACATTTTTTCACCAAAACTTGATGATACTTGGTGGTAATGATCAGTTCACTAATCCCACTTGGCTGCCCAACTTTCACTCTTCTAGGTTCAAGCGTTCGTTTCCAGTAACACTTTGAATTTTTAGGTTTCACTCTGTTTTCTGCTATATAGTTAGATGTGTTTGAAACTCTAAATCAAAAACGGTTTGTGCTAGCTCCATGAAACTTGACCAAATGAAGTAGTTCTAAGTTCTATCTCTATGATTTGTTTCCTATTGAAGTACCCCATACAGAGACTGGCGAAAAACACTTCGGTTTGAAAGGGTTTGCCAAGCTTCCAAAAAACTACTAGTTTGCTGAAATCTCAGCAAACATTTTTTCACCAAAACTTGATGATACTTGGTGGTAATGATCAGTTCACTAATCCCACTTGGCTGCCGAACTTTCACTCTTCTAGGTTCAAGCGTTCGTTAACAGTAACACTTTGAATTTTTAGGTTTCACTCTGTTTTCTCCTACATAGATAGCTGTGTTTGGAATTCTAAATCAAACATGGTTTGTGCTAGGTCCTTGAAACTTGACCAAATGAAGTAGTTCTAAGTTCTATCTCTATGGTTTGTTTCCTCTTGAAGTACCCCATGCAGAGACTGGCGAAAAACACTTTCGTTTGAAAGGGGTTGCCAAGCTTCCAAAAAACTACTAGTTTGCTGAAATCTCAGCAAACATTTTTTCACCAAAACTTGATGATACTTGGTGGTAATGATCAGTTCACTAATCCCACATAGCTGCCCAACTTTCACTCTTCTAGGTTCAAGCGTTCGTTTCCAGTAACACTTTGAATTTTTAGGTTTCACTCTGTTTTCTGCTATATAGATAGATGTGTTTGAAACTCTAAATCAAACACGGTTTGTGCTAGCTCCTTGAAACTTGACCAAATGAAGTAGTTCTAAGTTCTATCTCTATGGTTTGTTTCCTCTTGAAGTACCCCATGCAGAGACTGGCGAAAAACACTTTCGTTTGAAAAGGGTTGAAAAGCTTCCAAAAAATTACTAGTTTTCCGAAATCTCAGCAAACATTTTTTCACATAATCTTGATGATACTTGGTGGTAATGATCAGTTCACTAATCCCACTTGGCTGCCCAACCTTCACTCTTCTAGGTTCAAGCGTTCGTTTCCAGTAACACTTTGAATTTTTAGGTTTCACTCTGTTTTCTGCTATATACATAGATGTGTTTGAAACTCTCAATCAAACACGGTTTGTGCTAGCTCCTTGAAATTTGACCAAATGAAGTAGTTCTAAGATTTATATCTATGGTTTGTTTCCTCTTGAAGTACCCCATGCAGACTGGCGAAAAACACTTTGGTTTGAAAGGGGTTGCCAAGCTTCCAAAAAACTACTAGTTTGCTGAAATCTCAGCAAACATTTTTTCACCAAAACTTGATGATACTTGGTGGTAATGATCAGTTCACTAATCCCACTTGGCTGCCCAAATTTCACTCTTCTAGGTTCAAGCGTTCGTTTCCAGTAACACTTTGAATTTTTAGGTTTCACTCTGTTTTCTGCTATATAGATAGATGTGTTTGAAACTCTAAATCAAACACGGTTTTTGCTAGCTCCTTGAAACTTGACCAAATGAAGTAGTTCTAAGTTCTATCTCTATGGTTTGTTTCCTCTTGAAATACCCCATGCAGAGACTGGCGAAAAACACTTTCGTTTGAAAGGGGTTGCCAAGCTTCCAAAAAACTACTAGTTTGCTGAAATCTCAGCAAACATTTTTTCACCAAATCTTGATGATACTTGGTGTTAATGATCAGTTCACTAATCCCACTTGGCTGCCCAATTTTTATTCTTCTAGGGTGAAGCATTCGTTTCCAGTAACAGTTTGAATTTTTAGGTTTCACTCTGTTTTCTGCTATATAGATAGATGTGTTTGAAACTCTAAATCAAACACGGTTTGTGCTAGCTCCGTGAAACTTGACCAAATGAAGTAGTTCTAAGTTCTATCTCTATGGTTTGTTTCCTCTTGAAGTACCCCATGCAGAGACTGGCGAAAAACACTTTCGTTTGAAAGGTGTTGCCAAGCTTCCAGAAAACTACTAGTTTGATGAAATCTCAGCAAACATTTTTTCACCAAATCTTGATGATACTTGGTGGTAATGATCAGTTCACTAATCCCACTTGGCTGCCCAACTTTCACTCTTCTAGGTTCAAGCGTTCGTTTCCAGTAACACTTTGAATTTTTAGGTTTCACTCTGTTTTCTGCTATATAGATAGTTGTGTTTGAAACTCTAAATCAAACACGGTTTGTGCTAGCTCCTTGAAACTTGACCAAATGAAGTAGTTCTAAGTTCTATCTCTATGGTTTGTTTCCTCTTGAAGTACCCCATGCAGAGACTGGCGAAAAACACTTTCGTTTGAAAGGGGTTGCCAAGCTTCCAAAAAACTACTAGTTTGCTGAAATCTCAGCAAACATTTTTTCACCAAATCTTGATGATACTTGGTGGTAATGATCAGTTCACTAATCCCACTTGGCTGCCCAACTTTCACTCTTCTAGGTTCAAGCGTTCGTTTCCAGTAACACTTTGAATTTTTAGGTTTCACTCTGTTTTCTGCTATATAGATAGATGTGTTTGAAACTCTAAATCAAACACGGTTTGTGCTAGCTCCTTGAAACTTGAACAAATGAAGTAGTTCCAAGTTCTATCTCTATGGTTTGTTTCCTCTTGAAGTACCCCATGCAGAGACTGGCGAAAAACACTTTCGTTTGAAAGGGGTGGCCAAGCTTCCAAAAAACTACTAGTTTGCTGAAATCTCAGCAAACATTTTTTCACCAAATCTTGATGATACTTGGTGGTATTGATCAGTTCACTAAGCCCACTTGGCTGCCCAAATTTCACTCTTCTAGGTTCAAGCGTTCGTTTCCAGTAACACTTTGAATTTTTAGGTTCCACTCTGTTTTCTGCTATATAGATAGATGTGTTTGAAACGCTAAATCAAACACGGTTTGTGGTAGCTCCGTGAAACTTGACCAAATGAAGTAGTTCTAAGTTCTCTCTCTATGGTTTGTTTCCTCTTGAAGTACCCCATGCAGAGACTGGCGAAAAACACTTTCATTTGAAAGGGGTTGCCAAGCTTCCAAAAAACTACTAGTTTGCTGAAATCTCACCAAACATTTTTTCACCAAATCTTGATGATACTTGGTGGTAATGATCAGTTCACTAATCCCACTTGGCTGCCCAATTTTTATTCTTCTAGGTTGAAGCATTCGTTTCCAGTAACAGTTTGAATTTTTAGGTTTCACTCTATTTTCTGCTATATAGATAGATGTGTTTGAAACTCTAAATCAAACACGGTTTGTGCTAGCTCTTGAAACTTGACCAAATGAAGTAGTTCTAAGTTCTATCTCTATGGTTTGTTTCCTCTTGAAGTACCCCATGCAGAGCCTGGCGAAAAACACTTTCGTTTGAAAGGGGTTGCCAAGCTTCCAAAAAACTACTAGTGTGCTGAAATCTCAGCAAACATCTTTTCACCAAATCTTGATGATACTTGGTGGTAATGATCAGTTCACTAATCCCACTTGGCTGCCCAATTTTTATTCTTCTAGGTTGAAGCATTCGTTTCCAGTAACAGTTTGAATTTTTAGGTTTCACTCTATTTTCTGCTATATAGATAGATGTGTTTGAAACTCTAAATCAAACACGGTTTGTGCTAGCTCCGTGAAACTTGACCAAATGAAGTAGTTCTAAGTTCTATCTCTATGGTTTGTTTCCTCTTGAAGTACCCCATGCAGAGACTGGAGAAAAACACTTTCGTTTGAAAGGGGTGGCCAAGCTTCCAAAAAACTACTAGTTTGATGAAATCTCAGCAAACATTTTTTCACCAAATCTTGATGATACTTGGTGGTAATGATCAGTTCACTAATCCCACTTGGCTGCTCAATTTTTATTCTTCTAGGTTGAAGCATTCGTTTCCAGTAACAGTTTGAATTTTTAGGTTTCACTCTGTTTTCTCATACATAGATAGCTGTGTTTGGAATTCTAAATCAAACACGGTTTGTGCTAGCTCCTTGAAACTTGACCAAATGAAGTAGTTCTAAGTTCTATCTCTTTGGTTTGTTTCCTCTTGAAGTACCCCATGCAGAGACTGGCGAAAAACACTTTCGTTTGAAAGGGGTTGCCAAGCTTCCAAAAAACTACTAGTTTGCTGAAATCTCAGCAAACATTTTTTCACCAAATCTTGATGATACTTGGTGGTAATGATCAGTTCACTAATCCCACTTGGCTGCCCAATTTTTATTCTTCTATGTTGAAGCATTCGTTTCCAGTAACAGTTTGAATTTTTATTTTTCACTCTGTTTTCTCCTACATAGATAGCTGTGTTTGGAATTCTAAATCAAACATGGTTTGTGCTAGCTCCTTGAAACTTGACCAAATGAAGTAGTTCTAAGTTCTATCTCTTTGGTTTGTTTCCTCTTGAAGTACCCCATGCAGAGACTGGCGAAAAACACTTTCTTTTGAAAGGGGTTGCCAATCTTCCAAAAAACTACTAGTTTGCTGAAATCTCAGCAAACATTTTTTCACCAAATCTTGATGATACTTGGTGGTAATGATCAGTTCACTAAGCTCACTTGGCTGCCCAATTTTTACTCTTCTAGGTTCAAGCGTTCGTTTCCAGTAACACTTTGAATTTTTAGGTTTCACTCTGTTTTCTGCTTTATAGATAGATGTGTTTGAAACTCTAAATCAAACACGGTTTGTGCTAGCTCCTTGAAACTTTACCAAATGAAGTAGTTCTATGTTCCATCTCTATGGTTTGTTTCCTCTTGAAGTACCCCCTGCAGAGACTGGCGAAAAACACTTTCTTTTGAAAGGGGTTGCCAATCTTCCAAAAAACTACTAGTTTGCTGAAATCGCAGCAAACATTTTTTCACCAAATCTTGATGATACTTGGTGGTAATGATCAGTTCACTAATCCCACTTGGCTGCCCAATTTTTATTCTTATAGGTTGAAGCATTCGTTTCCAGTAACAGATTGAAATTTTAGGTTTCACTCTGTTTTCTCATACATAGATAGCTGTGTTTGGAATTCTAAATCAAACACGGTTTGTGCTAGCTCCTTGAAACTTGACCAAATGAAGTAGTTCTAAGTTCCATCTCTATGGTTTGTTTCCTCTTGAAGTACTCCATGCAGAGACTGGCGAAAAACACTTTCGTTTGAAAGGGGTGGCCAAGCTTCCAAAAAACTACTAGTTTGATGAAATCTCAGCAAACATTTTTTCACCAAATCTTGATGATACTTGGTGGTAATGATCAGTTCACTTAGCCCACTTGGCTGCCCAATTTTTACTCTTCTAGGTTCAAGCATTCGTTTCCAGTAACACTTGGAATTTTTAGGTTTCACTCTGTTTTCTGCTATATAGATAGATGTGTTTGAAACTCTAAATCAAACACGGTTTGTGCTAGCTCCTTGAAACTTGACCAAATGAAGTAGTCTCTATGGTTTGTTTCCTCTTGAAGTACACCATGCAGAGACTGGCGAAAAACACTTTCGTTTGAAAGGGGTGGCCAAGCTTCCAAAAAACTACTAGTTTGCTGAAATCTCAGCAAACCTTTTTTCACCAAATCTTGATGATACTTGGTGGTAATGATCAGTTCACTAATCTCACTTGGCTGCCCAACTTTCACTCTTCTAGGTTCAAGCGATCGTTTCCAGTAACACTTGGAATTTTTAGGTTTCACTCTGTTTTCTGCTATATAGATAGATGTGTTTGAAACTCTAAATCAAACACGGTTTGTGCTAGCTCCGTGAAACTTGACAAAATGAAGTAGTCCTAAGTTCTATTTCTATGGTTTGTTTCCTCTTGAAGTACCCCATGCAGAGACTGGCGAAAAACACTTTCGTTTGAAAGGGGTTGCTAAGCTTCCAAAAAACTACTAGTTTGCTGAAATCTCAGCAAATATTTTTTCACCAAAACTTGATGATACTTGGTGGTAATGATCAGTTCACTAATCCCACTTGGCTGCCCAACTTTCACTCTTCTAGGTTCAAGCGTTCGTTTCCAGTCACACTTTGAATTTTTAGGTTTCACTCTGTTTTCTGCTATATAGATAGATGTGTTTGAAACTCTAAATCAAAAACGGTTTGTGCTAGCTCCATGAAACTTGACCAAATGAAGTAGTTCTAAGTTCTATCTCTATGATTTGTTTCCTATTGAAGTACCCCATACAGAGACTGGCGAAAAACACTTCGGTTTGAAAGGGTTTGCCAAGCTTCCAAAAAACTACTAGTTTGCTGAAATCTCAGCAAACATTTTTTCACCAAAACTTGATGATACTTGGTGGTAATGATCAGTTCACTAATCCCACTTGGCTGCCGAACTTTCACTCTTCTAGGTTCAAGCGTTCGTTAACAGTAACAGTTTGAATTTTTATTTTTCACTCTGTTTTCTCCTACATAGATAGCTGTGTTTGGAATTCTAAATCAAACATGGTTTGTGCTAGCTCCTTGAAACTTTACCAAATGAAGTAGTTCTAAGTTCTATCTCTATGGTTTGTTTCCTCTTGAAGTACCCCATGCAGAGACTGGCGAAAAACACTTTCGTTTGAAAGGGGTGGCCAAGCTTCCAAAAAACTACTAGTTTGCTGAAATCTCAGCAAACATTTTTTCACCAAAACTTGATGATACTTGGTGGTAATGATCAGTTCACTAATCCCACATAGCTGCCCAACTTTCACTCTTCTACGTTCAAGCGTTCGTTTCCAGTAACACTTTGAATTTTTAGGTTTCACTCTGTTTTCTGCTATATAGATAGATGTGTTTGAAACTCTAAATCAAACACGGTTTGTGCTAGCTCCTTGAAACTTGACCAAATGAAGTAGTTCTAAGTTCTATCTCTATGGTTTGTTTCCTCTTGAAGTACCCCATGCAGAGACTGGCGAAAAACACTTTCGTTTGAAAAGGGTTGAAAAGCTTCCAAAAAATTACTAGTTTGCCGAAATCTCAGCAAACATTTTTTCACATAATCTTGATGATACTTGGTGGTAATGATCAGTTCACTAATCCCACTTGGCTGCCCAACCTTCACTCTTCTAGGTTCAAGCGTTCGTTTCCAGTAACACTTTGAATTTTTAGGTTTCACTCTGTTTTCTGCTATATACATAGATGTGTTTGAAACTCTCAATCAAACACGGTTTGTGCTAGCTCCTTGAAATTTGACCAAATGTAGTAGTTCTAAGATTTATATCTATGGTTTGTTTCCTCTTGAAGTACCCCATGCAGAGACTGGCGAAAAACACTTTGGTTTGAAAGGGGTTGCCAAGCTTCCAAAAAACTACTATTTTGCTGAAATCTCAGCAAACATTTTTTCACCAGAACTTGATGATACTTGGTGGTAATGATCAGTTCACTAATCCCACTTGGCTGCCCAAATTTCACTCTTCTAGGTTCAAGCGTTCGTTTCCAGTAACACTTTGAATTTTTAGGTTTCACTCTGTTTTCTGCTATATAGATAGATGTGTTTGAAACTCTAAATCAAACACGGTTTTTGCTAGCTCCTTGAAACTTGACCAAATGAAGTAGTTCTAAGTTCTATCTCTATGGTTTGTTTCCTCTTGAAATACCCCATGCAGAGACTGGCGAAAAACACTTTCGTTTGAAAGGGGTTGCCAAGCTTCCAAAAAACTACTAGTTTGCTGAAATCTCAGCAAACATTTTTTCACCAAATCTTGATGATACTTGGTGTTAATGATCAGTTCACTAATCCCACTTGGCTGCCCAATTTTTATTCTTCTAGGGTGAAGCATTCGTTTCCAGTAACAGTTTGAATTTTTAGGTTTCACTCTATTTTCTGCTATATAGATAGATGTGTTTGAAACTCTAAATCAAACACGGTTTGTGCTAGCTCCGTGAAACTTGACCAAATGAAGTAGTTCTAAGTTCTATCTCTATGGTTTGTTTCCTCTTGAAGTACCCTATGCAGAGACTGGCGAAAAACACTTTCGTTTGAAAGGTGTTGCCAAGCTTCCAGAAAACTACTTGTTTGATGAAATCTCAGCAAACATTTTTTCACCAAATCTTGATGATACTTGGTGGTAATGATCAGTTCACTAATCCCACTTGGCTGCCCAACTTTCACTTTTCTAGGTTCAAGCGTTCGTTTCCAGTAACACTTTGAATTTTTAGGTTTCACTCTGTTTTCTGCTATATAGATAGTTGTGTTTGAAACTCTAAATCAAACACGGTTTGTGCTAGCTCCTTGAAACTTGACCAAATGAAGTAGTTCTAAGTTCTATCTCTATGGTTTGTTTCCTCTTGAAGTACCCCATGCAGAGACTGGCGAAAAACACTTTCGTTTGAAAGGGGTTGCCAAGCTTCCAAAAAACTACTAGTTTGCTGAAATCTCAGCAAACATTTTTTCACCAAATCTTGATGATACTTGGTGGTAATGATCAGTTCACTAATCCCACTTGGCTGCCCAACTTTCACTCTTCTAGGTTCAAGCGTTCGTTTCCAGTAACACTTTGAATTTTTAGGTTTCACTCTCTTTTCTGCTATATAGATAGATGTGTTTGAAACTCTAAATCAAACACGGTTTGTGCTAGCTCCTTGAAACTTGAACAAATGAAGTAGTTCCAAGTTCTATCTCTATGGTTTGTTTCCTCTTGAAGTACCCCATGCAGAGACTGGCGAAAAACACTTTCGTTTGAAAGGGGTGGAAAGCTTCCAAAAAACTACTAGTTTGCTGAAATCTCAGCAAACATTTTTTCACCAAATCTTGATGATACTTGGTGGTATTGATCAGTTCACTAAGCCCACTTGGCTGCCCAATTTATACTATTCTAGGTTCAAGCGTTCGTTTCCTGTAACACTTTGAATTTTTAGGTTTCACTCTGTTTTCTGCTATATAGATAGATGTGTTTGAAACTCTAAATCAAACACGGTTTGTGCTAGCTCCTTGAAACTTGACCAAATGAAGTAGTTCTATTTTCCATCTCTATGGTTTGTTTCCTCTTGAAGTACACCATGCAGAGACTGGCGAAAAAAACTTTCGTTTGAAAGGGGTGGCCAAGGTTCCAAAAAACTACTAGTTTGCTGAAATCTCAGCAAAACTTTTTTCACCAAATCTTGATGATACTTGGTGGTAATGATCAGTTCACTAATGCCACTTGGCTGCCCAATATTTATTCTTCTAGGTTGAAGCATTCGTTTCCAGTAACAGTTTGAATTTTTAGGTTTCACTCTGTTTTCTCATACATAGATAGCTGTGTTTGGAATTCTAAATCAAACACGGTTTGTGCTAGCTCCTTGAAACTTGACCAAATGAAGTAGTTCTAAGTTCTATCTCTATGGTTTGTTTCCTCTTGAAGTACCCCATGCAGAGACTGGCGAAAAACACTTTCGTTTGAAAGGGGTTGCCGAGCTTCCAAAAAACTACTAGTTTGCTGAAATCTCAGCAAACATTTTTTCACATAATCTTGATGATACTTGGTGGTAATGATCAGTTCACTAATCCCACTTGGCTGCCCAACTTTCACTCTTCTAGGTTCAAGCGTTCGTTTCCAGTAACACTTTGAATTTTTAGGTTCCACTCTGTTTTCTGCTATATAGATAGATGTGTTTGAAACGCTAAATCAAACACGGTTTGTGCTAGCTCCGTGAAACTTGACCAAATGAAGTAGTTCTAAGTTCTCTCTCTATGGTTTGTTTCCTCTTGAAGTACCCCATGCAGAGACTGGCGAAAAACACTATCATTTGAAAGGGGTTGCCAAGCTTCCAAAAAACTACTAGTTTGCTGAAATCTCACCAAACATTTTTTCACCAAATCTTGATGATACTTGGTGGTAATGATCAGTTCACTAATCCCACTTGGCTGCCCAATTTTTATTCTTCTAGGTTGAAGCATTCGTTTCCAGTAACAGTTTGAATTTTTAGGTTTCACTCTATTTTCTGCTATATAGATAGATGTGTTTGAAACTCTAAATCAAACACGGTTTGTGCTAGCTCTTGAAACTTGACCAAATGAAGTAGTTCTAAGTTCTATCTCTATGGTTTGTTTCCTCTTGAAGTACCCCATGCAGAGCCTGGCGAAAAACACTTTCGTTTGAAAGGGGTTGCCAAGCTTCCAAAAAACTACTAGTGTGCTGAAATCTCAGCAAACATCTTTTCACCAAATCTTGATGATACTTGGTGGTAATGATCAGTTCACTAATCCCACTTGGCTGCCCAATTTTTATTCTTCTAGGTTGAAGCATTCGTTTCCAGTAACAGTTTGAATTTTTAGGTTTAACTCTATTTTCTGCTATATAGATAGATGTGTTTGAAACTCTAAATCAAACACGGTTTGTGCTAGCTCCGTGAAACTTGACCAAATGAAGTAGTTCTAAGTTCTATCTCTATGGTTTGTTTCCTCTTGAAGTACCCCATGCAGAGACTGGCGAAAAACACTTTCGTTTGAAAGGGGTTGCCAAGCTTCCAAAAAACTACTAGTTTGATGAAATCTCAGCAAACATTTTTTCACCAAATCTTGATGATACTTGGTGGTAATGATCAGTTCACTAATCCCACTTGGCTGCCCAACTTTCACTCTTCTAGGTTCAAGCGTTCGTTTCCAGTAACACTTTGAATTTTTAGGTTTCACTCTGTTTTCTGCTATATAGATAGATGTGTTTGAAACTCTAAATCAAACACGGTTTGTGCTAGCTCCTTGAAACTTGACCAAATGAAGTAGTTCTAAGTTCTATCTCTATGGTTTGTTTCCTCTTGAAGTACCCCATGCAGAGACTGGCGAAAAACACTTTCGTTTGAAAGGGTTTGCCAAGCTTCCAAAAAACTACTAGTTTGCTGAAATCTCAGCAAACATTTTTTCACCAAATCTTGATGATACTTGGTGGTAATGATCAGTTCACTAATCTCACTTGGCTGCCCAACTTTCCCTCTTCTAGGTTCAAGCGTTCGTTTCCAGTAACACTTTGAATTTTTAGGTTTCACTCTGTTTTCTGCTATATAGATAGATGTGTTTGAAACTCTAAATCAAACACGGTTTGTGCTAGCTCCGTGAAACTTGACCAAATGAAGTAGTGCTAAGTTCTATCTCTATGGTTTGTTTCCTCTTGAAGTACCCCATGCAGAGACTGGTGAAAAACACTTTCGTTTGAAAAGGGTTGAAAAGCTTCCAAAAAATTACTAGTTTGCCGAAATCTCAGCAAACATTTTTTCACATAATCTTGATGATACTTGGTGGTAATGATCAGTTCACTAATCCCACTTGGCTGCCCAACTTTCACTCTTCTAGGTTCAAGCGTTCGTTTCCAGTAACACTTTGAATTTTTAGGTTTCACTCTGTTTTCTGCTATCTAGATAGATGTGTTTGAAACTCTAAATCAAACATGGTTTGTGCTAGCTCCGTGAACCTTGACCAAATGAAGTAGTTCTAAGTTCTCTCTTTATGGTTTGTGTCCTCTTGAAGTACCCCATGCAGAGACTGGCGAAAAACACTTTCATTTGAAAGGGGTTGCCAAGCTTCCAAAAAACTACTAGTTTGCTCAAATCTCAGCAAACATTATTTCACCTAATCTTGATGATACTTGGTGGTAATGATCAGTTCACTAATACCACTTGGCTGCCCAATTTTTATTCTTCTAGGTTGAAGCATTCGTTTCCAGTAACCCTTTGAATTTTTAGGTTTCACTCTGTTTTCTCCTACATAGATAGCTGTGTTTGGAATTCTAAATCAAACATGGTTTGTGCTAGCTCCTTGAAACTTGACCAAATGAAGTAGTTCTAAGTTCTATCTCTTTGGTTTTTTTCCTCTTGAAGTACCCCATGCAGAGACTGGCGAAAAACACTTTCGTTTGAAAGGGGTTGCCAAGCTTCCGAAAAACTACTAGTTTGCTGAAATCTCAGCAAACATTTTTTCACCAAATCTTGATGATACTTGGTGGTAATGATCATTTCACTAATCCCACTTGGCTGCCCAACTTTCACTCTTCTAGGTTCAAGCGTTCGTTTCCAGTAACACTTTGAATTTTTAGGTTTCACTCTGTTTTCTGCTATATAGATAGATGTGTTTGAAACTCTAAATCAAACACGGTTTGTGCTAGCTCCTTGAAACTTGACCAAATGAAGTAGTTCTAAGTTCTATCTCTATGGTTTGTTTCCTCTTGAAGTACCCCATGCAGAGACTGGCGAAAAACACTTTCGTTTGAAAGGGGTGGCCAAGCGTCCAAAAAACTACTAGTTTGCTGAACATTTTTTCACCAAATCTTGAGGATACTTGGTGGTAATGATCAGTTCACTAAGCCCACTTGGCTGCCCAATTTTTACTCTTCTAGGATCAAGCGTTCGTTTCCAGTAACACTTTGAATTTTTAGGTTTCACTCTGTTTTCTGCTATATAGATAGATGTGTTTGAAACTCTAAATCAAACACGGTTTGTGCTAGCTCCTTGAAACTTTACCAAATGAGGTAGTTCTATGTTCCATCTCTATGGTTTGTTTCCTCTTGAAGTACACCATGCAGAGACTGGCGAAAAACACGTTCCTTTGAAAGGGGTGGCCAAGCTTCCAAAAAACTACTAGTTTGCTGAAATCACAGCAAAACTTTTTTCACCAAATCTTAATGATACTTGGTGGTAATGATCAGTTCACTAATCCCACTTGGCTGCCCAACTTTCACTCTTCTAGGTTCAAGCGTTCGTTTCCAGTAACACTTTGAATTTTTAGGTTTCACTTTGTTTTCTGCTATATAGATAGATGTGTTTGAAACTCTAAATCAAACACGGTTTGTGCTAGCTCCTTGAAATTTGACCAAATGAAGTAGTTCTAAGATTTATATCTATGGTTTGTTTCCTCTTGAAGTACCCCATGCAGAGACTGGCGAAAAACACTTTCGTTTGAAAGGGGTTGCCAAGCTTCCAAAAAACTATTAGTTTGCTGAAATCTCAGCAAACATTTTTTTCACCAAAACTTGATGATACTTGGTGGTAATGATCAGTTCACTAATCCCACTTGGCTGCCCAACTTTCACTCTTCTAGGTTCAAGCGTTCGTTTCCAGTAACACTTTGAATTTTTAGGTTTCACTCTGTTTTCTGCTATATAGATAGATGTGTTTGAAACTCTAAATCAAACACGGTTTGTGCTAGCTCCTTGAAACTTGAACAAATGAAGTAGTTCCAAGTTCTATCTCTATGGTTTTTTCCTCTTGAAGTACCCCATGCAGAGACTGGCGAAAAACACTTTCGTTTGAAAGGGGTGGCCAAGCTTCCAAAAAACTACTAGTTTGCTGAAATTTCAGCAAACATTTTTTCACCAAATCTTGATGATACTTGGTGGTAATGATCAGTTCACTAAGCCCACTTGGCTGCCCAATTCATACTATTCTAGGTTCAAGCGTTCGTTTCCTGTAACACTTTGAATTTTTAGGTTTCACTCTGTTTTCTGCTATATAGATAGATGTGTTTGAAACTCTAAATCAAACACGGTTTGTGCTAGCTCCTTGAAACTTTACCAAATGAAGTAGTTCTATTTTCCATCTCTATGGTTTGTTTCCTCTTGAAGTACACCATGCAGAGACTGGCGAAAAACACTTTCGTTTGAAAGGGGTGGCCAAGGTTCCAAAAAACTACTAGTTTGCTGAAATCTCAGCAAAACTTTTTTCACCAAATCTTGATGATACTTGGTGGTAATGATCAGTTCACTAATCCCACTTGGCTGCCCAATTTTTATTCTTCTAGGGTGAAGCATTCGTTTCCAGTAACAGTTTGAATTTTTAGGTTTCACTCTATTTTCTGCTATATAGATAGATGTGTTTGAAACTCTAAATCAAACACGGTTTGTGCTAGCTCCGTGAAACTTGACCAAATGAAGTAGTTCTAAGTTCTATCTCTATGGTTTGTTTCCTCTTGAAGTACCCTATGCAGAGACTGGCGAAAAACACTTTCGTTTGAAAGGTGTTGCCAAGCTTCCAGAAAACTACTTGTTTGATGAAATCTCAGCAAACATTTTTTCACCAAATCTTGATGATACTTGGTGGTAATGATCAGTTCACTAATCCCACTTGGCTGCCCAACTTTCACTCTTCTAGGTTCAAGCGTTCGTTTCCAGTAACACTTTGAATTTTTAGGTTTCACTCTGTTTTCTGCTATATAGATAGTTGTGTTTGAAACTCTAAATCAAACACGGTTTGTGCTAGCTCCTTGAAACTTGACCAAATGAAGTAGTTCTAAGTTCTATCTCTATGGTTTGTTTCCTCTTGAAGTACCCCATGCAGAGACTGGCGAAAAACACTTTCGTTTGAAAGGGGTTGCCAAGCTTCCAAAAAACTACTAGTTTGCTGAAATCTCAGCAAACATTTTTTCACCAAATCTTGATGATACTTGGTGGTAATGATCAGTTCACTAATCCCACTTGGCTGCCCAACTTTCACTCTTCTAGGTTCAAGCGCTCGTTTCCAGTAACACTTTGAATTCTTAGGTTTCACTCTCTTTTCTGCTATATAGATAGATGTGTTTGAAACTCTAAATCAAACACGGTTTGTGCTAGCTCCTTGAAACTTGAACAAATGAAGTAGTTCCAAGTTCTATCTCTATGGTTTGTTTCCTCTTGAAGTACCCCATGCAGAGACTGGCGAAAAACACTTTCGTTTGAAAGGGGTGGAAAGCTTCCAAAAAACTACTAGTTTGCTGAAATCTCAGCAAACATTTTTTCACCAAATCTTGATGATACTTGGTGGTATTGATCAGTTCACTAAGCCCACTTGGCTGCCCAATTTATACTATTCTAGGTTCAAGCGTTCGTTTCCTGTAACACTTTGAATTTTTAGGTTTCACTCTGTTTTCTGCTATATAGATAGATGTGTTTGAAACTCTAAATCAAACACGGTTTGTGCTAGCTCCTTGAAACTTGACCAAATGAAGTAGTTCTATTTTCCATCTCTATGGTTTGTTTCCTCTTGAAGTACACCATGCAGAGACTGGCGAAAAAAACTTTCGTTTGAAAGGGGTGGCCAAGGTTCCAAAAAACTACTAGTTTGCTGAAATCTCAGCAAAACTTTTTTCACCAAATCTTGATGATACTTGGTGGTAATGATCAGTTCACTAATGCCACTTGGCTGCCCAATATTTATTCTTCTAGGTTGAAGCATTCGTTTCCAGTAACAGTTTGAATTTTTAGGTTTCACTCTGTTTTCTCATACATAGATAGCTGTGTTTGGAATTCTAAATCAAACACGGTTTGTGCTAGCTCCTTGAAACTTGACCAAATGAAGTAGTTCTAAGTTCTATCTCTATGGTTTGTTTCCTCTTGAAGTACCCCATGCAGAGACTGGCGAAAAACACTTTCGTTTGAAAGGGGTTGCCGAGCTTCCAAAAAACTACTAGTTTGCTGAAATCTCAGCAAACATTTTTTCACATAATCTTGATGATACTTGGTGGTAATGATCAGTTCACTAATCCCACTTGGCTGCCCAACTTTCACTCTTCTAGGTTCAAGCGTTCGTTTCCAGTAACACTTTGAATTTTTAGGTTCCACTCTGTTTTCTGCTATATAGATAGATGTGTTTGAAACGCTAAATCAAACACGGTTTGTGCTAGCTCCGTGAAACTTGACCAAATGAAGTAGTTCTAAGTTCTCTCTCTATGGTTTGTTTCCTCTTGAAGTACCCCATGCAGAGACTGGCGAAAAACACTATCATTTGAAAGGGGTTGCCAAGCTTCCAAAAAACTACTAGTTTGCTGAAATCTCACCAAACATTTTTTCACCAAATCTTGATGATACTTGGTGGTAATGATCAGTTCACTAATCCCACTTGGCTGCCCAATTTTTATTCTTCTAGGTTGAAGCATTCGTTTCCAGTAACAGTTTGAATTTTTAGGTTTCACTCTATTTTCTGCTATATAGATAGATGTGTTTGAAACTCTAAATCAAACACGGTTTGTGCTAGCTCTTGAAACTTGACCAAATGAAGTAGTTCTAAGTTCTATCTCTATGGTTTGTTTCCTCTTGAAGTACCCCATGCAGAGCCTGGCGAAAAACACTTTCGTTTGAAAGGGGTTGCCAAGCTTCCAAAAAACTACTAGTGTGCTGAAATCTCAGCAAACATCTTTTCACCAAATCTTGATGATACTTGGTGGTAATGATCAGTTCACTAATCCCACTTGGCTGCCCAATTTTTATTCTTCTAGGTTGAAGCATTCGTTTCCAGTAACAGTTTGAATTTTTAGGTTTAACTCTATTTTCTGCTATATAGATAGATGTGTTTGAAACTCTAAATCAAACACGGTTTGTGCTAGCTCCGTGAAACTTGACCAAATGAAGTAGTTCTAAGTTCTATCTCTATGGTTTGTTTCCTCTTGAAGTACCCCATGCAGAGACTGGCGAAAAACACTTTCGTTTGAAAGGGGTTGCCAAGCTTCCAAAAAACTACTAGTTTGATGAAATCTCAGCAAACATTTTTTCACCAAATCTTGATGATACTTGGTGGTAATGATCAGTTCACTAATCCCACTTGGCTGCCCAACTTTCACTCTTCTAGGTTCAAGCGTTCGTTTCCAGTAACACTTTGAATTTTTAGGTTTCACTCTGTTTTCTGCTATATAGATAGATGTGTTTGAAACTCTAAATCAAACACGGTTTGTGCTAGCTCCTTGAAACTTGACCAAATGAAGTAGTTCTAAGTTCTATCTCTATGGTTTGTTTCCTCTTGAAGTACCCCATGCAGAGACTGGCGAAAAACACTTTCGTTTGAAAGGGTTTGCCAAGCTTCCAAAAAACTACTAGTTTGCTGAAATCTCAGCAAACATTTTTTCACCAAATCTTGATGATACTTGGTGGTAATGATCAGTTCACTAATCTCACTTGGCTGCCCAACTTTCCCTCTTCTAGGTTCAAGCGTTCGTTTCCAGTAACACTTTGAATTTTTAGGTTTCACTCTGTTTTCTGCTATATAGATAGATGTGTTTGAAACTCTAAATCAAACACGGTTTGTGCTAGCTCCGTGAAACTTGACCAAATGAAGTAGTGCTAAGTTCTATCTCTATGGTTTGTTTCCTCTTGAAGTACCCCATGCAGAGACTGGTGAAAAACACTTTCGTTTGAAAAGGGTTGAAAAGCTTCCAAAAAATTACTAGTTTGCCGAAATCTCAGCAAACATTTTTTCACATAATCTTGATGATACTTGGTGGTAATGATCAGTTCACTAATCCCACTTGGCTGCCCAACTTTCACTCTTCTAGGTTCAAGCGTTCGTTTCCAGTAACACTTTGAATTTTTAGGTTTCACTCTGTTTTCTGCTATCTAGATAGATGTGTTTGAAACTCTAAATCAAACATGGTTTGTGCTAGCTCCGTGAACCTTGACCAAATGAAGTAGTTCTAAGTTCTCTCTTTATGGTTTGTGTCCTCTTGAAGTACCCCATGCAGAGACTGGCGAAAAACACTTTCATTTGAAAGGGGTTGCCAAGCTTCCAAAAAACTACTAGTTTGCTCAAATCTCAGCAAACATTATTTCACCTAATCTTGATGATACTTGGTGGTAATGATCAGTTCACTAATACCACTTGGCTGCCCAATTTTTATTCTTCTAGGTTGAAGCATTCGTTTCCAGTAACCCTTTGAATTTTTAGGTTTCACTCTGTTTTCTCCTACATAGATAGCTGTGTTTGGAATTCTAAATCAAACATGGTTTGTGCTAGCTCCTTGAAACTTGACCAAATGAAGTAGTTCTAAGTTCTATCTCTTTGGTTTTTTTCCTCTTGAAGTACCCCATGCAGAGACTGGCGAAAAACACTTTCGTTTGAAAGGGGTTGCCATGCTTCCGAAAAACTACTAGTTTGCTGAAATCTCAGCAAACATTTTTTCACCAAATCTTGATGATACTTGGTGGTAATGATCATTTCACTAATCCCACTTGGCTGCCCAACTTTCACTCTTCTAGGTTCAAGCGTTCGTTTCCAGTAACACTTTGAATTTTTAGGTTTCACTCTGTTTTCTGCTATATAGATAGATGTGTTTGAAACTCTAAATCAAACACGGTTTGTGCTAGCTCCTTGAAACTTGACCAAATGAAGTAGTTCTAAGTTCTATCTCTATGGTTTGTTTCCTCTTGAAGTACCCCATGCAGAGACTGGCGAAAAACACTTTCGTTTGAAAGGGGTGGCCAAGCGTCCAAAAAACTACTAGTTTGCTGAACATTTTTTCACCAAATCTTGATGATACTTGGTGGTAATGATCAGTTCACTAAGCCCACTTGGCTGCCCAATTTTTACTCTTCTAGGATCAAGCGTTCGTTTCCAGTAACACTTTGAATTTTTAGGTTTCACTCTGTTTTCTGCTATATAGATAGATGTGTTTGAAACTCTAAATCAAACACGGTTTGTGCTAGCTCCTTGAAACTTTACCAAATGAGGTAGTTCTATGTTCCATCTCTATGGTTTGTTTCCTCTTGAAGTACACCATGCAGAGACTGGCGAAAAACACGTTCCTTTGAAAGGGGTGGCCAAGCTTCCAAAAACTACTAGTTTGCTGAAATCACAGCAAAACTTTTTTCACCAAATCTTAATGATACTTGGTGGTAATGATCAGTTCACTAATCCCACTTGGCTGCCCAACTTTCACTCTTCTAGGTTCAAGCGTTCGTTT